>NW_026706079.1:0-299980 GCF_029867415.1 Vicia villosa
AACTTGTTGTGCTTTGGTTGTGGGTGCTCGCCGGCTGAGGCAGTACATGTTGGTTCACACCACCTTGTAGATTTCCAAGATGGATCCTATCAAGTATGTCTTTGAGAAGCCCGCTCTTTCTGGAAGAGTAGCCAGGTAGCAAATAATTTTGACTGAATATGATATCCAATATACTACCCAGAAAGCCATTAAAGGTAGTGTGTTGGCGGATTATCTCGCGCACCAGCCTGTCGAAGATTATGAACCGATGAAGTTTGAATTCCCCGATGAGGATGTCCTGTACATCAGAGATTATAACATTCCCGGACCAGAGGAAGGACTCGAACCAGGATCGCGATGGATGCTCGTGTTCGATGGTGCCTCTAATGCACTTGGGAATGGTGTTGGAGCTGTAATTACTTCTCCATCAGGTTTTCATATTCCGTTTACAGCCAGAATCTGTTTTGATTGCACTAATAACATGGCTGAGTATGAAGCTTGCATCTATGGTATCGAAGCTGCGATCGATTTGCGAATCAAGTATTTGAAAGTTTATGGGGATTCCAATCTTGTCATTAGCCAGATTAATGGAGATTGGGAAACTCGCCATCAGAATCTGATTCCATACAAAGAGCATGTGATGAGACTTATTCCATACTTTGATGAGATCACATTTGAGCATATTTCTAGAGAAGAGAATAATCTTGCTGATGCTCTCGCTACTTTGGCTTCCATGTTCAAAGTGAAGTGGGCTAATGAAGCGCCAAACATCACCATCAACAGGTTGGATGAGCCAGTATTTTGCTTTGAGGCTGATGTTGAATTAGACAGAAATCCATGGTATCATGATATCAAAAAGTTCCTCGAAACTCAAGAGTATCCACCCGAAGCGTCGGTGACTGATAAGAAGTTTCTGAGAAGGTTCGCAGCTAAGTTCTACCTCAACGGTGGGGTATTGTACAAGAGGCATCATGACGGTGTGTTGCTCCGATGTGTCGTGAAAGAAGAAGCTTTGAAAATCATAGAGGAAATGCACGAAGGCGAGTTTGGTACCCATTCTAGTGGGCATACGATGGCTAAAAAGATCTTGAGGGCTGGTTACTATTGGTCCACTATGGAAACTGATTGTCATAACCATGTTCCTCCTGTCAAGCAGAAGCTTCGAAGGACTCGTCCAGATATGTTTGAGAAGATTAAGAAAGACGTTGAGAAACAGTTTGATGCTGTTTTTCTGCAAGTTGTGAATTACCCACCATGGGTTGCGAATATTGTTCCTGTACCTAAGAAGGACAGAAAGGTCAGGATGTGTGTTGACTATAGAGATTTGAAAAGGGCGAGTCTGAAAGATGATTTTCCTCTTCCCCACATTGATGTGTTGGTGGATAATACTGCTCCTTTCAAAGTGTTTTCCTTCATGGATGACTTCTCTGGGTACAATCAGATCAAGATGGCACCAGAAGACATGGAGAAAACAACGTTTATCACGCCATGGGGAACTTTCTGCTATAAAGTCATGCCTTTTGGGTTGAAAAACGCAGGGGCAACGTATCAGCGCGCCATGGTGACTCTTTTTCACGACATGATTCACAAGGAGATTGAAGTGTATGTGGATGACATGATTGCAAAATCTCATACTGAAGAAGAGCACTTGATTCACTTGCAGAAGTTATTTGAAAGGCTTCGGAAATTCAGACTTAAATTGCATCCAAACAAATGCACTTTCGGAGTGCGATCCGGAAACTTGTTGGGCTTTGTTGTTAGCGGAAAAGGTATTGAGGTTGATCCTGCAAAAATAAAAGCTATACAAGAGATGCCTGAGCCGAGAACAGAAAAAGAGGTTCGTGGTTTCCTAGGGAGGTTGAACTACATTGCTAGATTCATCTCTCATCTCACGACCACTTGCAAACCAATATTCAAATTGCTAAGAAAAGATCAGACAGCCAGGTGGAATAATGATTGTCAAAAAGCATTCGAAAAAGTGAAAGAGTATCTGCAGGAACTTCCGATACTAATGCCTCCGGTCCCAGGAAGGCCTTTGATTATGTACCTTACAGTTCTTGAAAATTCAATGGGATGTGTGCTAGGTCAACATGACGAGTCTGGCTGAAAAGAGCATGCAATATACTACATTAGCAAAAAGTTTACCGACTGTGAATCCCGATACTCACTGCTCGAGAAAACTTGTTGTGCTTTGGTGTGGGTGCTCGCCGGCTGAGGCAGTACATGTTGGTTCACACCACCTTGTTGATTTCCAAGATGGATCCTATCAAGTATGTCTTTGAGAAGCCCGCTCTTTCTGGAAGAGTAGCCAGGTAGCAAATGATTTTGACTGAATATGATATCCAATATACTACCCAGAAAGCCATTAAAGGTAGTGTGTTGGCGGATTATCTCGCGCACCAGCCTGTCGAAGATTATGAACCGATGAAGTTTGAATTCCCCGATGAGGATGTCCTGTACATCAGAGATTATAACATTCCCGGACCAGAGGAAGGACTCGAACCAGGATCGCGATGGATGCTCGTGTTCGATGGTGCCTCTAATGCACTTGGGAATGGTGTTGGAGCTGTAATTACTTCTCCATCAGGTTTTCATATTCCGTTTACAGCCAGAATCTGTTTTGATTGCACTAATAACATGGCTGAGTATGAAGCTTGCATCTATGGTATCGAAGCTGCGATCGATTTGCGAATCAAGTATTTGAAAGTTTATGGGGATTCCAATCTTGTCATTAGCCAGATTAATGGAGATTGGGAAACTCGCCATCAGAATCTGATTCCATACAAAGAGCATGTGATGAGACTTATTCCATACTTTGATGAGATCACATTTGAGCATATTTCTAGAGAAGAGAATAATCTTGCTGATGCTCTCGCTACTTTGGCTTCCATGTTCAAAGTGAAGTGGGCTAATGAAGCGCCAAACATCACTATCAACAGGTTGGATGAGCCAGTATTTTGCTTTGAGACTGATGTTGAATTAGACAGAAATCCATGGTATCATGATATCAAAAAGTTCCTCGAAACTCAAGAGTATCCACCCGAAGCGTCGGTGACTGATAAGAAGTTTCTGAGAAGGTTCGCAGCTAAGTTCTACCTCAACGGTGGGGTATTGTACAAGAGGCATCATGACGGTGTGTTGCTCCGATGTGTCGTGAAAGAAGAAGCTTTGAAAATCATAGAGGAAATGCACGAAGGCGAGTTTGGTACCCATTCTAGTGGGCATACGATGGCTAAAAAGATCTTGAGGGCTGGTTACTATTGGTCCACTATGGAAACTGATTGTCATAACCATGTTCCTCCTGTCAAGCAGAAGCTTCGAAGGACTCGTCCAGATATGTTTGAGAAGATTAAGAAAGACGTTGAGAAACAGTTTGATGCTGTTTTTCTGCAAGTTGTGAATTACCCACCATGGGTTGCGAATATTGTTCCTGTACCTAAGAAGGACAGAAAGGTCAGGATGTGTGTTGACTATAGAGATTTGAAAAGGGCGAGTCTGAAAGATGATTTTCCTCTTCCCCACATTGATGTGTTGGTGGATAACACTGCTCCTTTCAAAGTGTTTTCCTTCATGGATGACTTCTCTGGGTACAATCAGATCAAGATGGCACCAGAAGACATGGAGAAAACAACGTTTATCACGCCATGGGGAACTTTCTGCTATAAAGTCATGCCTTTTGGGTTGAAAAACGCAGGGGCAACGTATCAGCGCGCCATGGTGACTCTTTTTCACGACATGATTCACAAGGAGATTGAAGTGTATGTGGATGACATGATTGCAAAATCTCATACTGAAGAAGAGCACTTGATTCACTTGCAAAAGTTATTTGAAAGGCTTCGGAAATTCAGACTTAAATTGCATCCAAACAAATGCACTTTCGGAGTGCGATCCGGAAACTTGTTGGGCTTTGTTGTTAGCGGAAAAGGTATTGAGGTTGATCCTGCAAAAATAAAAGCTATACAAGAGATGCCTGAGCCGAGAACAGAAAAAGAGGTTCGTGGTTTCCTAGGGAGGTTGAACTACATTGCTAGATTCATCTCTCATCTCACGACCACTTGCAAACCAATATTCAAATTGCTAAGAAAAGATCAGACAGCCAGGTGGAATAATGATTGTCAAAAAGCATTCGAAAAAGTGAAAGAGTATCTGCAGGAACTTCCGATACTAATGCCTCCGGTCCCAGGAAGGCCTTTGATTATGTACCTTACAGTTCTTGAAAATTCAATGGGATGTGTGCTAGGTCAACATGACGAGTCTGGCTGAAAAGAGCATGCAATATACTACATTAGCAAAAAGTTTACCGACTGTGAATCCCGATACTCACTGCTCGAGAAAACTTGTTGTGCTTTGGTGTGGGGTGCTCGCCGGCTGAGGCAGTACATGTTGGTTCACACCACCTTGTTGATTTCCAAGATGGATCCTATCAAGTATGTCTTTGAGAAGCCCGCTCTTTCTGGAAGAGTAGCCAGGTAGCAAATGATTTTGACTGAATATGATATCCAATATACTACCCAGAAAGCCATTAAAGGTAGTGTGTTGGCGGATTATCTCGCGCACCAGCCTGTCGAAGATTATGAACCGATGAAGTTTGAATTCCCCGATGAGGATGTCCTGTACATCAGAGATTATAACATTCCCGGACCAGAGGAAGGACTCGAACCAGGATCGCGATGGATGCTCGTGTTCGATGGTGCCTCTAATGCACTTGGGAATGGTGTTGGAGCTGTAATTACTTCTCCATCAGGTTTTCATATTCCGTTTACAGCCAGAATCTGTTTTGATTGCACTAATAACATGGCTGAGTATGAAGCTTGCATCTATGGTATCGAAGCTGCGATCGATTTGCGAATCAAGTATTTGAAAGTTTATGGGGATTCCAATCTTGTCATTAGCCAGATTAATGGAGATTGGGAAACTCGCCATCAGAATCTGATTCCATACAAAGAGCATGTGATGAGACTTATTCCATACTTTGATGAGATCACATTTGAGCATATTTCTAGAGAAGAGAATAATCTTGCTGATGCTCTCGCTACTTTGGCTTCCATGTTCAAAGTGAAGTGGGCTAATGAAGCGCCAAACATCACTATCAACAGGTTGGATGAGCCAGTATTTTGCTTTGAGACTGATGTTGAATTAGACAGAAATCCATGGTATCATGATATCAAAAAGTTCCTCGAAACTCAAGAGTATCCACCCGAAGCGTCGGTGACTGATAAGAAGTTTCTGAGAAGGTTCGCAGCTAAGTTCTACCTCAACGGTGGGGTATTGTACAAGAGGCATCATGACGGTGTGTTGCTCCGATGTGTCGTGAAAGAAGAAGCTTTGAAAATCATAGAGGAAATGCACGAAGGCGAGTTTGGTACCCATTCTAGTGGGCATACGATGGCTAAAAAGATCTTGAGGGCTGGTTACTATTGGTCCACTATGGAAACTGATTGTCATAACCATGTTCCTCCTGTCAAGCAGAAGCTTCGAAGGACTCGTCCAGATATGTTTGAGAAGATTAAGAAAGACGTTGAGAAACAGTTTGATGCTGTTTTTCTGCAAGTTGTGAATTACCCACCATGGGTTGCGAATATTGTTCCTGTACCTAAGAAGGACAGAAAGGTCAGGATGTGTGTTGACTATAGAGATTTGAAAAGGGCGAGTCTGAAAGATGATTTTCCTCTTCCCCACATTGATGTGTTGGTGGATAATACTGCTCCTTTCAAAGTGTTTTCCTTCATGGATGACTTCTCTGGGTACAATCAGATCAAGATGGCACCAGAAGACATGGAGAAAACAACGTTTATCACGCCATGGGGAACTTTCTGCTATAAAGTCATGCCTTTTGGGTTGAAAAACGCAGGGGCAACGTATCAGCGCGCCATGGTGACTCTTTTTCACGACATGATTCACAAGGAGATTGAAGTGTATGTGGATGACATGATTGCAAAATCTCATACTGAAGAAGAGCACTTGATTCACTTGCAGAAGTTATTTGAAAGGCTTCGGAAATTCAGACTTAAATTGCATCCAAACAAATGCACTTTCGGAGTGCGATCCGGAAAGTTGTTGGGCTTTGTTGTTAGCGGAAAAGGTATTGAGGTTGATCCTGCAAAAATAAAAGCTATACAAGAGATGCCTGAGCCGAGAACAGAAAAAGAGGTTCGTGGTTTCCTAGGGAGGTTGAACTACATTGCTAGATTCATCTCTCATCTCACGACCACTTGCGAACCAATATTCAAATTGCTAAGAAAAGATCAGACAGCCAGGTGGAATAATGATTGTCAAAAAGCATTCGAAAAAGTGAAAGAGTATCTGCAGGAACTTCCGATACTAATGCCTCCGGTCCCAGGAAGGCCTTTGATTATGTACCTTACAGTTCTTGAAAATTCAATGGGATGTGTGCTGGGTCAACATGACGAGTCTGGCTGAAAAGAGCATGCAATATACTACATTAGCAAAAAGTTTACCGACTGTGAATCCCGATACTCACTGCTCGAGAAAACTTGTTGTGCTTTGGTGTGGGGTGCTCGCCGGCTGAGGCAGTACATGTTGGTTCACACCACCTTGTTGATTTCCAAGATGGATCCTATCAAGTATGTCTTTGAGAAGCCCGCTCTTTCTGGAAGAGTAGCCAGGTAGCAAATGATTTTGACTGAATATGATATCCAATATACTACCCAGAAAGCCATTAAAGGTAGTGTGTTGGCGGATTATCTCGCGCACCAGCCTGTCGAAGATTATGAACCGATGAAGTTTGAATTCCCCGATGAGGATGTCCTGTACATCAGAGATTATAACATTCCCGGACCAGAGGAAGGACTCGAACCAGGATCGCGATGGATGCTAGTGTTCGATGGTGCCTCTAATGCACTTGGGAATGGTGTTGGAGCTGTAATTACTTCTCCATCAGGTTTTCATATTCCGTTTACAGCCAGAATCTGTTTTGATTGCACTAATAACATGGCTGAGTATGAAGCTTGCATCTATGGTATCGAAGCTGCGATCGATTTGCGAATCAAGTATTTGAAAGTTTATGGGGATTCCAATCTTGTCATTAGCCAGATTAATGGAGATTGGGAAACTCGCCATCAGAATCTGATTCCATACAAAGAGCATGTGATGAGACTTATTCCATACTTTGATGAGATCACATTTGAGCATATTTCTAGAGAAGAGAATAATCTTGCTGATGCTCTCGCTACTTTGGCTTCCATGTTCAAAGTGAAGTGGGCTAATGAAGCGCCAAACATCACCATCAACAGGTTGGATGAGCCAGCATTTTGCTTTGAGGCTGATGTTGAATTAGACGGAAATCCATGGTATCATGATATCAAAAAGTTCCTCGAAACTCAAGAGTATCCACGCGAAGCGTCGGTGACTGATAAGAAGTTTCTGAGAAGGTTCGCAGCTAAGTTCTACCTCAACGGTGGGGTATTGTACAAGAGGCATCATGACGGTGTGTTGCTCCGATATGTCGTGAAAGAAGAAGCTTTGAAAATCATAGAGGAAATGCACGAAGGCGAGTTTGGTACCCATTCTAGTGGGCATACGATGGCTAAAAAGATCTTGAGGGCTGGTTACTATTGGTCCACTATGGAAACTGATTGTCATAACCATGTTCCTCCTGTCAAGCAGAAGCTTCGAAGGACTCGTCCAGATATGTTTGAGAAGATTAAGAAAGACGTTGAGAAACAGTTTGATGCTGTTTTTCTGCAAGTTGTGAATTACCCACCATGGGTTGCGAATATTGTTCCTGTACCTAAGAAGGACAGAAAGGTCAGGATGTGTGTTGACTATAGAGATTTGAAAAGGGCGAGTCTGAAAGATGATTTTCCTCTTCCCCACATTGATGTGTTGGTGGATAATACTGCTCCTTTCAAAGTGTTTTCCTTCATGGATGACTTCTCTGGGTACAATCAGATCAAGATGGCACCAGAAGACATGGAGAAAACAACGTTTATCACGCCATGGGGAACTTTCTGCTATAAAGTCATGCCTTTTGGGTTGAAAAACGCAGGGGCAACGTATCAGCGCGCCATGGTGACTCTTTTTCACGACATGATTCACAAGGAGATTGAAGTGTATGTGGATGACATGATTGCAAAATCTCATACTGAAGAAGAGCACTTGATTCACTTGCAGAAGTTATTTGAAAGGCTTCGGAAATTCAGACTTAAATTGCATCCAAACAAATGCACTTTCGGAGTGCGATCCGGAAAGTTGTTGGGCTTTGTTGTTAGCGGAAAAGGTATTGAGGTTGATCCTGCAAAAATAAAAGCTATACAAGAGATGCCTGAGCTGAGAACAGAAAAAGAGGTTCGTGGTTTCCTAGGGAGGTTGAACTACATTGCTAGATTCATCTCTCATCTCACGACCACTTGCGAACCAATATTCAAATTGCTAAGAAAAGATCAGACAGCTAGGTGGAATAATGATTGTCAAAAAGCATTCGAAAAAGTGAAAGAGTATCTGCAGGAACTTCCGATACTAATGCCTCCGGTCCCAGGAAGGCCTTTGATTATGTACCTTACAGTTCTTGAAAATTCAATGGGATGTGTGCTGGGTCAACATGACGAGTCTGGCTGAAAAGAGCATGCAATATACTACATTAGCAAAAAGTTTACCGACTGTGAATCCCGATACTCACTGCTCGAGAAAACTTGTTGTGCTTTGGTGTGGGGTGCTCGCCGGCTGAGGCAGTACATGTTGGTTCACACCACCTTGTTGATTTCCAAGATGGATCCTATCAAGTATGTCTTTGAGAAGCCCGCTCTTTCTGGAAGAGTAGCCAGGTAGCAAATGATTTTGACTGAATATGATATCCAATATACTACCCAGAAAGCCATTAAAGGTAGTGTGTTGGCGGATTATCTCGCGCACCAGCCTGTCGAAGATTTTGAACCGATGAAGTTTGAATTCCCCGATGAGGATGTCCTGTACATCAGAGATTATAACATTCCCGGACCAGAGGAAGGACCCGAACCAGGATCGCGATGGATGCTCGTGTTCGATGGTGCCTCTAATGCACTTGGGAATGGTGTTGGAGCTATAATTACTTCTCCATCAGGTTTTCATATTCCGTTTACAGCCAGAATCTGTTTTGATTGCACTAATAACATGGCTGAGTATGAAGCTTGCATCTATGGTATCGAAGCTGCGATCGATTTGCGAATCAAGTATTTGAAAGTTTATGGGGATTCCAATCTTGTCATTAGCCAGATTAATGGAGATTGGGAAACTCGCCATCAGAATCTGATTCCATACAAAGAGCATGTGATGAGACTTATTCCATACTTTGATGAGATCACATTTGAGCATATTTCTAGAGAAGAGAATAATCTTGCTGATGCCCTCGCTACTTTGGCTTCCATGTTCAAAGTGAAGTGGGCTAATGAAGCGCCAAACATCACCATCAATAGGTTGGATGAGCCAGCATTTTGCTTTGAGGCTGATGTTGAATTAGACAGAAATCCATGGTATCATGATATCAAAAAGTTCCTCGAAACTCAAGAGTATCCACCCGAAGCGTCGGTGACTGATAAGAAGTTTCTGAGAAGGTTCGCAGCTAAGTTCTACCTCAACGGTGGGGTATTGTACAAGAGGCATCATGACGGTGTGTTGCTCCGATATGTCGTGAAAGAAGAAGCTTTGAAAATCATAGAGGAAATGTACGAAGGCGAGTTTGGTACCCATTCTAGTGGGCATACGATGGCTAAAAAGATCTTGAGGGCTGGTTACTATTGGTCCACTATGGAAACTGATTGTCATAACCATGTTCCTCCTGTCAAGCAGAAGCTTCGAAGGACTCGTCCAGATATGTTTGAGAAGATTAAGAAAGACGTTGAGAAACAGTTTGATGCTGTTTTTCTGCAAGTTGTGAATTACCCACCATGGGTTGCGAATATTGTTCCTGTACCTAAGAAGGACAGAAAGGTCAGGATGTGTGTTGACTATAGATATTTGAAAAGGGCGAGTCTGAAAGATGATTTTCCTCTTCCCCACATTGATGTGTTGGTGGATAATACTGCTCCTTTCAAAGTGTTTTCCTTCATGGATGACTTCTCTGGGTACAATCAGATCAAGATGGCACCAGAAGACATGGAGAAAACAACGTTTATCACGCCATGGGGAACTTTCTGCTATAAAGTCATGCCTTTTGGGTTGAAAAACGCAGGGGCAACGTATCAGCGCGCCATGGTGACTCTTTTTTACGACATGATTCACAAGGAGATTGAAGTGTATGTGGATGACATGATTGCAAAATCTCATACTGAAGAAGAGCACTTGATTCACTTGCAGAAGTTATTTGAAAGGCTTCGGAAATTCAGACTTAAATTGCATCCAAACAAATGCACTTTCGGAGTGCGATCCGGAAAGTTGTTGGGCTTTGTTGTTAGCGGAAAAGGTATTGAGGTTGATCCTGCAAAAATAAAAGCTATACAAGAGATGCCTGAGCCGAGAACAGAAAAAGAGGTTCGTGGTTTCCTAGGGAGGTTGAACTACATTGCTAGATTCATCTCTCATCTCACGACCACTTGCGAACCAATATTCAAATTGCTAAGAAAAGATCAGACAGCTAGGTGGAATAATGATTGTCAAAAAGCATTCGAAAAAGTGAAAGAGTATCTGCAGGAACTTCCGATACTAATGCCTCCGGTCCCAGGAAGGCCTTTGATTATGTACCTTACAGTTCTTGAAAATTCAATGGGATGTGTGCTGGGTCAACATGACGAGTCTGGCTGAAAAGAGCATGCAATATACCACATTAGCAAAAAGTTTACCGACTGTGAATCCCGATACTCACTGCTCGAGAAAACTTGTTGTGCTTTGGTGTGGGGTGCTCGCCGGCTGAGGCAGTACATGTTGGTTCACACCACCTTGTTGATTTCCAAGATGGATCCTATCAAGTATGTCTTTGAGAAGCCCGCTCTTTCTGGAAGAGTAGCCAGGTAGCAAATGATTTTGACTGAATATGATATCCAATATACTACCCAGAAAGCCATTAAAGGTAGTGTGTTGGCGGATTATCTCGTGCACCAGCCTGTCGAAGATTTTGAACCGATGAAGTTTGAATTCCCCGATGAGGATGTCCTGTACATCAGAGATTATAACATTCCCGGACCAGAGGAAGGACCCGAACCAGGATCGCGATGGATGCTCGTGTTCGATGGTGCCTCTAATGCACTTGGGAATGGTGTTGGAGCTATAATTACTTCTCCATCAGGTTTTCATATTTCGTTTACAGCCAGAATCTGTTTTGATTGCACTAATAACATGGCTGAGTATGAAGCTTGCATCTATGGTATCGAAGCGGCGATCGATTTGCGAATCAAGTATTTGAAAGTTTATGGGGATTCCAATCTTGTCATTAGCCAGATTAATGGAGATTGGGAAACTCGCCATCAGAATCTGATTCCATACAAAGAGCATGTGATGAGACTTATTCCATACTTTGATGAGATCACATTTGAGCATATTTCTAGAGAAGAGAATAATCTTGCTGATGCTCTCGCTACTTTGGCTTCCATGTTCAAAGTGAAGTGGGCTAATGAAGCGCCAAACATCACCATCAACAGGTTGGATGAGCCAGCATTTTGCTTTGAGGCTGATGTTGAATTAGACGGAAATCCATGGTATCATGATATCAAAAAGTTCCTCGAAACTCAAGAGTATCCACGCGAAGCGTCGGTGACTGATAAGAAGTTTCTGAGAAGGTTCGCAGCTAAGTTCTACCTCAACGGTGGGGTATTGTACAAGAGGCATCATGACGGTGTGTTGCTCCGATATGTCGTGAAAGAAGAAGCTTTGAAAATCATAGAGGAAATGCACGAAGGCGAGTTTGGTACCCATTCTAGTGGGCATACGATGGCTAAAAAGATCTTGAGGGCTGGTTACTATTGGTCCACTATGGAAACTGATTGTCATAACCATGTTCCTCCTGTCAAGTAGAAGCTTCGAAGGACTCGTCCAGATATGTTTGAGAAGACTAAGAAAGACGTTGAGAAACAGTTTGATGTTGTTTTTCTGCAAGTTGTGAATTACCCACCATGGGTTGCGAATATTGTTCCTGTACCTAAGAAGGACAGAAAGGTCAGGATGTGTGTTGACTATAGAGATTTGAAAAGGGCGAGTCTGAAAGATGATTTTCCTCTTCCCCACATTGATGTGTTGGTGGATAATACTGCTCCTTTCAAAGTGTTTTCCTTCATGGATGACTTCTCTGGGTACAATCAGATCAAGATGGCACCAGAAGACATGGAGAAAACAACGTTTATCATGCCATGGGGAACTTTCTGCTATAAAGTCATGCCTTTTGGGTTGAAAAATGCAGGGGCAACGTATCAGCGCGCCATGGTGACTCTTTTTCACGACATGATTCACAAGGAGATTGAAGTGTATGTGGATGACATGATTGCAAAATCTCATACTGAAGAAGAGCACTTGATTCACTTGCAGAAGTTATTTGAAAGGCTTCGGAAATTCAGACTTAAATTGCATCCAAACAAATGCACTTTCGGAGTGCGATCCGGAAAGTTGTTGGGCTTTGTTGTTAGCGGAAAAGGTATTGAGGTTGATCCTGCAAAAATAAAAGCTATACAAGAGATGCCTGAGCTGAGAACAGAAAAAGAGGTTCGTGGTTTCCTAGGGAGGTTGAACTACATTGCTAAATTCATCTCTCATCTCACGACCACTTGCGAACCAATATTCAAATTGCTAAGAAAAGATCAGACAGCCAGGTGGAATAATGATTGTCAAAAAGCATTCGAAAAAGTGAAAGAGTATCTGCAGGAACTTCCGATACTAATGCCCCCGGCCCCAGGAAGGCCTTTGATTATGTACCTTACAGTTCTTGAAAATTCAATGGGATGTGTGCTGGGTCAACATGACGAGTCTGGCTGAAAAGAGCATGCAATATACTACATTAGCAAAAAGTTTACCGACTGTGAATCCCGATACTCACTGCTCGAGAAAACTTGTTGTGCTTTGGTGTGGGGTGCTCGCCGGCTGAGGCAGTACATGTTGGTTCACACCACCTTGTTGATTTCCAAGATGGATCCTATCAAGTATGTCTTTGAGAAGCCCGCTCTTTCTGGAAGAGTAGCCAGGTAGCAAATGATTTTGACTAAATATGATATCCAATATACTACCCAGAAAGCCATTAAAGGTAGTGTGTTGGCGGATTATCTCGCGCACCAACCTGTCGAAGATTATGAACCGATGAAGTTTGAATTCCCCGATGAGGATGTCCTGTACATCAGAGATTATAACATTCCCGGACCAGAGGAAGGACCCGAACCAGGATCGCGATGGATTCTCGTGTTCGATGGTGCCTCTAATGCACTTGGGAATGGTGTTGGAGCTATAATTACTTCTCCATCAGGTTTTCATATTCCGCTTACAGCCAGAATCTATTTTGATTGCACTAATAACATGGCTGAGTATGAAGCTTGCATCTATGGTATCGAAGCTGCGATCGATTTGCGAATCAAGTATTTGAAAGTTTATGGGGATTCCAATCTTGTCATTAGCCAGATTAATGGAGATTGGGAAACTCGCCATCAAAATCTGATTCCATACAAAGAGCATGTGATGAGACTTATTCCATACTTTGATGAGATCACATTTGAGCATATTTCTAGAGAAGAGAATAATCTTGCTGATGCTCTCGCTACTTTGGCTTCCATGTTCAAAGTGAAGTGGGCTAATGAAGCGCCAAACATCACCATCAACAGGTTGGATGAGCCAGCATTTTGCTTTGAGGCTGATGTTGAATTAGACGGAAATCCATGGTATCATGATATCAAAAAGTTCCTCGAAACTCTAGAGTATCCACGCGAAGCGTCGGTGACTGATAAGAAGTTTCTGAGAAGGTTCGCAGCTAAGTTCTACCTCAACGGTGGGGTATTGTACAAGAGGCATCATGACGGTGTGTTGCTCCGATATGTCGTGAAAGAAGAAGCTTTGAAAATCATAGAGGAAATGCACGAAGGCGAGTTTGGTACCCATTCTAGTGGGCATACGATGGCTAAGAAGATCTTGAGGGCTGGTTACTATTAGTCCACTGTGGAAACTGATTGTCGTAACCATGTCAGAATTTGTCACAAGTGCCAGATCTATGCTGACAAAGTCCACGTGCCACCTGTGCCTTTCAATGTCTTGACTTCTCCGTGGCCATTTGCAATGTGGGGCATTGACATGATTGGAGAGATTAAGCCTATTGCTTCTAATGGACATCGTTTCATTTTAGTTGCCATCGATTACTTCACCATGTGGGTTGAAGCTGCATCCTATGCGAATGTCACCAAGCAAGTGATTACTCGTTTTATCAAGCACAACATAATCTGTCATTATGGGATTCCTGAGAAGATCATTACTGATAATGGATCGAATCTCAATAACAAGATGATGAAGGAGCTTTGTGAGTCCTTCAAGACCAAGCATCACAAATCTTCTCTGTATCGTCCGAAGATGAATGGCGCTATTGAAGCGGCCAACAAGAACATTAAGAAGATTATGCAGAAGATGGTAGTGACTTATCGAGATTGGCACGAGATGCTACCTTTTGCTTTGCATGGCTATCGCACCTCTGTGCGTACATCGACTGGGGCAACTCCTTTCTCACTTGTTTATGGTATGGAAGCGGTACTACTAGTTGAAGTTGAGATTCCTTCTCTGAGGATTATGAAAGACGTCGAGCTTGACGAGTCAGAATGGGTACAGAATCGGATAGATCAGTTGAACCTCATTGATGAGAAACGCTTAGCAGCTATCGGACATGGCCAGGTGTACCAAAAGAAGATGAGGAAAGCTTTTGACAAACGGGTGCGACCCCAAAGCTATAAACCAGGTGATCTGGTACTCAAAAGAATCATCCTTCCTCAAGGTGATCCTCGAGGCAAGTGGACTCCGACGTATGAAGGCCCCTTTGTTGTGCAGAAAGTATTCTCTGGCGGTGCCATGATGCTTGCAATGATGGATGGTGAGAACTTTCCGCACCTTGTGAACGCAGATGTAGTCAAAAAATACTTCGCATAGACCTGAAAAAAAAAAGAAAAAAAAAAGTAGAAAAAAAAAAGAAAAAAGAAAAAAAGAAAAAAGAAAGAAAAAAAAGAAAAAAGAAAAAAAAGGAAAAGAAAGGAAAAATGAATCAGGCAAAAGAATAAAAAAGGAAACAAATATTCCCGCTAAGTTGAAAACCCGAAAGGCGACTTAGGCAAAAAAGGGACAAAAGCGAACGACTACATCTCGCATGCCGCCTTGGCAATCACTCTTCATACATGCTTAGGGCTCCCGACCGAGGGGTAAGCAAGACTCCGTGTTCTTGAGTTTGCATCTGGCAGCTCAAATCCCTAAAGCATCCTCAAATTTCGAATCGTCGTGTTTAGGGCTCCCGACCGAGGGATAAGCAAGACTCCGCGTTCTTGAGTTTGCATCTAGTAGCTCAAATCCCTAAAGCACTCACCAAACCCCGTCGGGTCCACAAGTCCGGTGATGTTATATCAATTAGGTGTTAGATCGGGCGGTGATCAATCCTAATGAGTACGGTCTTCCAAAGCAAGGAGATGAGAACGTCGAGGTTATTAAAGTGATAGCGGGATCGAAACCAATGGATATCCGTTTCACATTGCCATTTCTCTTGTATTCAAAAAATGTGTGGTTACCTCTTACTAGGAACTACTTCTGAAATGTGTTCGCTCTTTTACGAGCATTCTTTTTGCAGTTAATAAAGATCTTTTTATCTTAAATAGCTGTTTTCTTTTACTGTTTTGTTTGCATAAAACGTCCTGAGTTTGTGTTAAACTTTGCATATGAAAACTTCATTGCTTTACAATACATGATTAGAAATGATAAAACCTTTGAATGTACTTCAAAGTTTTGTGTAGCTAGGATGGCAGGCTAAGGCTCCATGCCATATCCTGGGGCATTTTCATGTGTTTACCTCGCAGGTACATCCTTTCAAGTATGCCGTGTCTGCGCGTTGGTGGATATATCTTAATGAGAGATTCTCACTCCCCAGCTGAGCGCATCCTAATGAGAGATTCTCATTCCCCATCTGAGTATATCTAGATGAGATTTTCTTCGTTCCAAGATTCTCATATCCTCAGCAAAGCATATCTCGATGCATTCTCCATGCTTCTGAAGTCTTATTCCCCGGAAGAATGCCTTCTCCCCAGTTGAGTCATGATTGGATGGTATCTGACTCCCCAATAAGCTCTTAATGAGGTTCCTTGCCCGAATGCCTCATTTTCTCTAGTAGAGCGTTTCTCTCTGTCAGATGGACCTGTTTTCCCAGGAGAGTCATCTTATTCCCCAGTGGAGTGATCTTAAGAAGAGGTTCTTATGCTAAGTTCCTTATCCCCAGCGGATTTCTCATATCCCTAGCAGATCGCTGTGCAGAAGTATTCATCTTCCCCATTGAGTTTCTTTCCTCAGCAAAGATTCATTTGCATCCTCAGTAGGATCTGTTCTCGTTTAGAACTTCCCCAGCGGAATGCGTCCTTCACCAGCAAGTTGGTCACTCTCCATCAGAGTTGTCTTCATGACTTGATCTTATCTTCAGATCCCCAGGGTGTCGAGAATTTGCTTCTCTAATGAAGTTGCCAGGGTATTCCCCAAGCAGTTGAGTGGGATGTTCTTATCTTCAAGCAAGATTTACTCCCCAACCAGAGCTCGCATCTAGATTTGATCGTCTCCAGCAGATTTCCGATCCATCTTTGCCAGCTCGCAGTTTGTGACTTCTGGTCACTCATCTTGTCCTCCCCGCAGAGTTCTATATCCTCTCCAGGACTGCTTCAGCAATTCAGTGCTCGTCCGTTGTCTCCCTAAGCAACGTTCGAATCATGCATCATTTGCATTGCATTCTCTAAGCGTGTAGCGTCTTCCTTCTCGGAAACGTTATCTCGTACACATTCATACATGCATCATGCATAAATCATATTATATCTGTTTCTTTCTACAGGAAAGTTATCCAGATTCAAGTGCTCCCCAAAGAGCAATATTCGCCTAGTCATTATAGGCGCTTATCCTGATGTTCTGAATCAGAAGAGGATTGTTCTACTTATTTTCTGGCACATCTCAGATCAGTTCAAAGACATTCCTATTCCCGATGCCCCCAGATCGGTGGAAGATATTTGTTCCTATCCTAATATTCAGTTCAGTTTTGAAGGAACCGCCTCCGGATCTCTATAGATCTTCCGAAGGAGCAAGCCCTTTGATGCATCAGATCAGTTGCAAATATCTACTCCCTGACGATTTAGTTCGTTCAGAAGAAGAAACTCGTCTGCCCAGTCCTGCTGCCTAACCATCAGTTGAAGATGTTTTCTTTACCCGGCGTACACAGTTCGGAAGAGATATCTGTTCCTATCCTAATATTCAGATTCAGATTAGTTGAAGGAATCGCCTCCGGATCTCCCAAGATCTTCCGAAGGAGCAAGCCACTGATATTATCAGATCAGATGGAGAAGTCTGCCTGATCGACTTTGTCTTTCAGATGAAGATTGTCCTACTTATTTTCTGGCATCATGTCCAGATCATTTTAAAGGCATTCTTTACCCGGCGTACACAGTCCGGAACAAATATTGCTCCTATCCTAATTACCAGTTCAGCTGAAGGAGCCGCCTCCGGATCCCCGTGGTCTTACGAAGGAGCTAGCCGCTAATTCCCAGATTAGTAGGAATATCTACCTGATGATTTAATTGCATCAGAAGAGATGTCTGCCCAGATTCCCAGATCATGATTCCCAGATCAGAGATACCTATTACCCGTTGATGTCCGATTCAACCGATGTATCTCCTTCGATTCCCAGATCGACCTAAGACATCTATCAGATGCAAGTTCAGAGACATCTGCTACGTCTGATATTCCGATCAGTCGAGATGTTCCTTCTCTTGATAATTAGATCATTTGAAGTGTTTTCCCCTGCCTGTGGGTGCCCGTTCCTTCTTATCGCAAGTTGGAGCTTATTTAATTATCCAGGTCAATTGAAGTTTTTTTCTCCCCGCCTGTGGGGTGGTACATTCCTTCTTCATGCAAGATGGAATCTTCTATTGATCAAGAGCGCAAATTTTCGAGTTCATTCTAGTATTCAATCTCCTTCCACCTCAACGGTTCGAAGCTTTCGTTTCTCACTCGTCAGGTTCAAGAAGTTTGAATAGGGGCAGCTGTTGCACCCCAAAATTTGCCCTCTTAATTTGAGCTATAAGTTATTAACGACGTTTATTTCGTTTTTTAAAAGTGAAAAAATAACAATAAGGAGTTCTTGTGGTTTCTAAGGAAGTGCGGCGTGAAATATGGTTCAAACAGTGGAAATACGAGAAAATTCTCAAATCTTATTCTGAAGGTGATATGAGCTTGATTCCCGCGCCAGATATTCTCAGTCCGACTGTTTCGACGATATCTACAAATTTTGTGTTCGGCTCGGAAGCCAGTTCTTTGAGGAAGGTTGTCGGATTTGCAAATTACTTGAGATTTCACAGTGAAAAATGGTGTTGAATGTAGGGTTTCGGATCTCAGAAAATTCATATCTCTTAATCCGCTAGTCGGATTTGCTTGAAAATTTAACTGGAGCTCCGTACCATCATTACCATGATTTCGTATGTTCGGACCGAAGGCTAATTATGCACCGAAAACTCCCAGCATTTTAAAGATTGTCGCGTTCTTTCGGTAAAAAGTGTGTTTTCAAGTATGTCGCGCCGAGTTTGAAAATTCATAACTTCTTCGATTTTTATCGTCTGAGGCCCATTCTAGTGGCATTATTTCGGAAATTTCGTTAGCTTCGATTCTTCGTCACACATGCTTGTTCAGATTTTGAGCTGAAGATGGAGTTTTATCGAGTTCTTTGAGCGGTACGCACAAAATTCTACACAGTCGCGCCAGATGAATCGGCGTTTCTCGTCATTCAAACGCGCGTAATTTCTTCGTTGCTTATCCGATTGAGACGATTCTTGCGACCATGATCTGCAATTTTAGTCATCTTCGAGTTGATGTTGGTCTCGCTCTCGAACCTCGCACCGATTCGTGTTTCCTCGAAAACGAGCAAAAAAGAGACAATTAAGGGCGTTTTGGACATTTTGCTACCTTCACTATATAAGTCATTTTTCTTCACAAACTCTCATAACTTCACTTCACCCAAAAAGATCAAGAACGCTTTCACTCAATTCTCTCTCAATTCTCTTGAATCAAAACTACAAATCACATAAAACTTTCATCAAAACTTATCAATTCTCATCAAAATCAAGAACATGGATTGAAGAATCAAGATCGGAAGTTCGAATCTCCTTCTCCTCTACTACACGAATCTCGCGCCCTCCCTCTCTCTCCCTTCGGATTTTGTTTTCGCGTTCGTATCGCGTTCGTGTCGTGTTCGTGTTCGTACTTCAGTTTAGATCTTCATCCGGTAAGCTTTCGAATCTTGAATTAAGTGTTTAATTGTTGATCGTTATGTGAATTCGAATCTAGATCTACCTTTTGTTCTTGCTTAATGGATGATTGATGATGATTGATCGGTGAATTTGCGTATTGTTGCTCGAATTGATCGTGTTCATGTGAATTGTGATTAGATTTAAGGTTCGTTGCGTACAATTGATACGTTTTGATGATGAATTATGATATTCGTGTTTGAATCCGTGATTTGTTGGTAATTTTGTGTGCGTAATTGTTGATGTTCATGTATGTTGCTTGTGTCGCACTCAAAGTGTTTGTATAAATGCATGTGTAGTATGTTGCTTGCGTCGCACTTTGCATAATTAGGCTCATTTAACTTGTAGACTCGTGCTCAATTCATGATGTGATGATTGTTTGTGATGATTGCCTACGGAATGGTTTTGAATTGAGTGCGGATGGCTTCGAGGCTTTAAAAATGCATAAAAACCTGTTTTTCTACAACAGGAACCGGTTCGGCCCAGCCAGGAACCGGTTCCCACTCAATCCAAAATTATTGCCTCTCTGTGTTTTTGTACCAGGAACCGGGTTGTCCCTAGGTGGGAATCGGTTCCTGCGTTGTTTTTCCCCTCTGGATTTTGTGCTAGGAACCGGTTCGTTCTAGCCAGGAACCGGTTCCCACGTTATTTTGGCCTCTGTGATTTTGTGCCAGGAACCGGGTTGTCCCTAGGTAGGAACCGGTTCCCAGCTATCTTAAATATGCATGCCTCTGTGTTTTTGTACCAGGAACCGGGTTGTCCCTAGGTGGGAACCGGTTCCCAGTTTGCTTATTTGGCCAGTCTCTGGTTTTTTGTACCAGGAACCGGGTTGTCCTATGCAGGAACCGGTTCCTGTGTGTTATTTTTGTATTTTCTTTTCTAACTTTGATCTTCCGTATCTTTTTACTCGTAACTCCGATTTGCACGTTCTTTATATCGTTGGAAAGCTTGTGAAACGTGCTATCTCATGAGATGATTGATATTGATTGATTGTTAAGTTCTTCATGTTTGTTTACCTTTGACATTTGTTGTTCATTACATATCTACATTACTTGTCCGTTTCTTTTCGCTTTATGGTAATAATGCAATTTCGATTGCGGTGTTTGTTATCTCTAACTTGTGTGCTAGTATGCAAGGCATCGGGATGGTCACCGATCGACGCTTATTAATTGAGTGTTCCGCTTTACATGCGCGACACAATTCCATTCACTCGTGTTGTGTTCTCATCCTGGAGACACGATCCTTTTACTTTATATCTGCTTGTTTGGTTTGCTTGTTCCTCTTGCAGGTGTATTGTGATTATGCTCGACGCGCATGTCGGCTTTTGTGTGCTTTCATGGCTAATCGGTGTGCTGACTATTTGCTTTTTCTTTGCTAGCTCGCTCGCGGGATTCTTAGTTTCCTTGTTTTTCTTCGTACAGTTTACGTATCATCATCCGTTTGGTATTGATCCTGTTTCATTTTATTTTTCTCGCACTTTATCGCTTTGTCGCATCATCCTTTAACATGAGAAGTAAGACCTAGACATGCATATGGCCAAGTCCTCGAAAGAGGCTTTGCTTTTGTTGGTGTGTTTACATTTATGCTTTGCGGCAGGGAGTCACGGTGTAATAAGTCCTATATGGCACTTTGTTAAGTCCTCATGGAAGGCACGCGGAAAGGGTTAGCAATCAACCCCGCCTAGTCTCATCGAGTCCGTTCGGTATGCGCACGCTACGCGTCGCTCGCTTCCGAACTAGCACAAGATCTTGTTATCGAGTATGTCAGGAAAAGGGTTCATGTAGCCGGACCCCCACCTTTCCTATAGCTCGCGTCGCTCGACGTTGATGCTCGGTGTACGCATGCACCGCTTTCCTTTACGATCCGTGACGGCTTGGTTGCTGAGAGGGACTCGCTCCTCTTGTCTATGCCCCGATCATTTTCGCGAGGTCTAATGCTTGGTTGACTTGGGTTGAGTTGCTCCCCTTGGCTATGGCGGGACCTCTTTTCTACCATTCGACCAGTGTCGTTGGTTTGTTTGCTTTACGAGCGGAGCTCGTTTGTGTGATATACTTGTTTGCATCCCCTTTTCCTCTTAGGTTGCTAGTTTAGTTTAAACTTGTACCCTTTGTATGATAACATTAGGTAGCAAGCTTTCCCCCTTAGCTTAGGTCTTCCTCATGCATTCTTTAAAACACAAACCACACTCTTTGATTTTCTTTTCTTAAGAGCCTGTTATTTCCGCTCCATTCCCAGCATAAGTCTCCAAAGGTCGAGCTGCGGAGTGCGAATGTAACTCGTTCACCTAAAAAACACAATACAAACAGAAACTAGTTAGCCGAGCTACGGTACCTCTGATTCCGCAAAACGGATACGTAGGCAGCAGGGTAGGGCCCGTGCGAGTATAACTCTTTCTTTTCCCTACATTTTGCATGCATTTTAGTTCAGATTAGCGCAGTTTACTTACACACCCATAGTTTTAGACCCAGGGGTGGATACCATCGAGTACGATGGGCGCGTGGGGTGCTAGCACCTTCCCCTCGCGTAACCAACTCCCTTACCCTTTTCTCTGGTCGTGAGACCGTTGTTTTGTTTTATGGTTTGCTGGCATTCCCTTCCTTTTCAGGATAAATATGTTAGTGGCTACTCTGTTAATTTTCGCGGTAGCGACAGAATGTATTGCGTTTAATTTTTGTAGGTATTCCTACGCGTTCCCTGGCCTGCGGGGACTCTATTTCCCAAACCATGTCCTTCCCACGAAGGACACCTCCATGTATGCACGTCGATTGGCCTCTCGATGGCCATGAGATCCAGTGACTGTCTTGAACGATCACCCGTGCTTTCTCCTACGCACTCCCTAGCCTGTGGGGAGTTTCCTTTTATATCTTTGTATTTTTACAACTACGTGTCCTTCCCACGAAGGACATCTTCGTTTATGCACGTCGATTGGCCTCTCGATGGCCATGCGACTTAGTGACTGTCATGAACGGTCACCCCGTGCTTGCTCCTACGAGCTCCCTAACCTGTAGGGATTGTCTTTTATGTCCATATGTTTTTACAAACGATTTCGCCCTTCCCCTAAAGGACGTCCGCATTAATGCACGTCGATTGGCTTCGCGATGGCCATGAGAGCTGGTAACTGTCTTGAACGGTCAACCCGTGCTTGCTCCCGCGCACCCCCTAACTTGTGTAGGGTTTGGGATTTCCATATGTACATCTTTCACCCCGAGCCTATAGGGATTTCACTTTATCCAGTATCGTCCTTAGATAGGTTGTGTTCCGCATAGAGAACCTTCCCACGAGGGACAACTTCATTGGTACAAGTCGAACGGCCTCTCGATGGCCATGAGATTTGGTGACTGTCTTGAACAATCACCAGCCGCTACCTTCTGCATACTCCCTAATCTAAGGGATTTCCATTGGCGTGTCATAACATCTATCTTGCAAGGATTTCACGAGGGTCTAATGTCGCCTCTAAGGCTATCCCTAGGATTATACGTCACAAGTCTGCATTGCATACACGGAGTTATAATACAAGGAGTCTCACATACCCATGCATTCGCATTTTCATGCAGTCATACATTTGCATCTACATTTGCATTTCTATCTTCACCTGCATCCACACCTACCGCGCTAGCCGATTTCCCGAGACTCACAAAGAAAAAAGGATCATAGACTATGGAGAAAGGAGGATAAATTATTGAGAATGATCTTAATCTTACTAAGGAAAAGAGGATGTCTTTCACCATGCTAGCCGCATGTCCAGACCTTTTCAAAACAGGATTGTAAATACAACAAAGGTTATTAACGGGCAAGGATTAGTTCAACAAAGAAGTTCCCTCATAGATACACTCAAGGGGTATCTAGTCATAAAGGGGTTCATCTTAGAACATAGTTGTCGCTACCGCGAAAAATGGATCAGAGTCGCCACTAATATATTTATCCCATCAAGGGAAAGGAATACCAGAGAACCTAACTCAGAATAAGAACAAGGTCTTTCGACCAGAGAATAGGGTACGGGAGTCGGTTACGCGAGGGGAAGGTGTTAGCACCCCTCACGCCCATCGTACTCGATGGTATCCACCTATGTTGGTTTCTATCTAAAGGGTGTATCTATGTCTAAAACCTAAATGCGAATGAATGCAGAAGAAACACGGGGAAAAGAAGGAATTATTTACAAGTGTGATCGCTTAGGCCCCGCGACCCAATGCTTACCTATCCCTTACCAGGAATCAGAGCTACCATAGTTCGGCTCAATAGTTTCCACTTGTTTTGTGTTTTTTAGTTGAACAGAGGTTAAGGTCACAATCCACGATGCTCGACCTTTGGAGACTTATATGCCTAATTTTGGAATGGACTTAACTTGCTCTTAAGAGAAGAGAAAGTGGGTTTGTGTTTTTTATGTAACTACATATGAACAAAACCCAATACAAGGCTTCGCACCACTTCATTACTTTGTTTTAATTTGAACCATTATTAAGTGTTTTAAATGTTTTTGGTTAAGTATTTTTAAGGGAATTTACTTGCGATTTGAATCACATAAAAATGTATAATGATCGAGAAACAGATTAGGGAATGAATCCAACTCATTTCTATCGCATTATGTAATGTTCGAGAAACAAATTAGGGAATGAATCCCACTCATTTCTCTCCCATTAAGTAGTGATCAAGAAAAAGATTAGGGAATGAATCCCACTCATTTCTCTCCCACTAAGTGATTGAGAAACAGATTAGGGAATAAATCCCACTCATTTCTCTACCACTTTTAATAAGGTGTGATTCACATCTCTATTTATTAGTGTTTTAAAGTTGAAAAGAAAAAAGAATGAACAAGGGGAACTAACCTATCCTATAATCTATGTTATTCTAATCTACAAGTCTAATTCCTAATTAAGGAATAACCTAACATCTAAAGGGAATTAACTAAGGAAAGAGTTGTTTAAGTTGATCAAAGTCAACTTTTAACAACTAGGGGCATTTTAGTCATTTTTCAAAATATGAAAAAAATCACAAAAAGAAAGAATTAAAATCTAAACTAACCATGAAAATATTCACAAGTAATTTTGCAATTTTTTTAATCCATTTTTAGCACTATTTTTAAGAATTAAAACCAAAAAGCTATGCATTTTTATTATGATCCAAACAAAACTTAAAGAAATCAACAATTAAAGTCTAATTATTCCTAAAAATTCTAATTAGCCAAAAAAACTATTTTTATCATTTATTTGAATGGAAATGGCATTATAGAACAAAATTAAGAGAAAAACGAATTTCTATACATTTAAAAATCTATCAGCCAGGGGGTGCAGAAGCAATCAGCATATGAACTGAAATTATGAAGCAAGGCGTATGGGCCAAAAACTGGGGTGGTGCAGAAATTAATAGTGGCGCAAAGCCCACTGCAAAACAAGGCCTAGCCTCATCATCACTATCATTCCCATTTCCTTTTCATTTTATTATCAGCATGCCGTTTATTTTTATCATATGGTTTTTCTATAGAATATAAACGTGACAAAAAAATGCACCTGAGATCAATTGGGCAATCCCCAACTTAAGTCAAGTAAAACAAAAAATCAATCAATGGCCAATCAAATCATGCCATCGTGCCAGCTCATCATATGAATAAGGACAGAATAAGGATAAGACAAAAAAAACTCAGCAAATGAAGGAAAGCCACGTCGAGGGCTTCGTGAATACCAAGCTGACACCGGAACTAACTTCCGGTCGTCTTATCCGGCGAGTCTCCACCGTGCACGAACTCAAACTCGCCCAGAAATCGACCAAACCACCACTATTCCACTCGTTTTTACCCCCTGACTTCAAATCCACCATCAGTTTTCTCATTTGAAACTTCTAACCTATCAACCGAAGCCAAACTCTAGAACCTTAACGTCAAAGATCCATAAAAAAAAAGGCGCTTACGCATAGAATTCAAACCACTCTCTCGTAGTGAATACGAATATGCCATAAATCAGGTGACGAAACACAAACAAGCAACACGTATACGAATCAAATAGGAATCTACAAAAATCAATCGCATGCACAAGTAACCACCAAGAACGACACCGGCTCAGCCTATTCTAATCGATCTCATATCCTGAATCAAAGTATAACACTTACATTCAATAAAATGCAAACACTTAGCATAGGTTCAGTACATTCTAATCTCGCAAGGAGTCAATATGCAACAAGTAACTACCACAATTACATGCCTTAATTCATACAATTCTAACATGCTGAGACATAGATTCAAGAACTTACCTGTTGGCGAACCGCTAATCTTCAGAAACTCTCCACAATCTTGTTCGAATCCTCTTTAATGATATCTTGAGAACAACGGAGAAATAACGTTCTTCTTCCAAACCGAATTGAAGAAACGTGAAGATGGTGGTGATGACGAAACGGCTTCAGTGGTGGTTGCTGGTGGTAGTAGAAAGATATTGTTATGGCTAGAAAGTGGTGAAGATGGTTGTGAAGGAGGTTGAAGATTGTGGATGAGGATGAAGAAAACGGTTATGGAGTTGGTTACGTTTCTGTTAGATGAATGTTGCGAGAGAGTGTAGGAGAGGAGAAAGTGAAGATGGTTTAGAAACTGAGAAAGAAAAATGAACGCGTGTCTGTTAAGAGTGAATGGCTAGAGTTTATATATGTGTGTGTATGGCATATGATGGAGTTGCTGTAGTGGATATTTTCTTGTAAACTTAATGAACAAGTGTGTTGTTTATGGTAAGCATTTCATATGCTTTTGTATGTTCCGGATCGTGCATGCTTTAATATGGCTGAGAATTGATGTGAAGCCATGTTGGGCCCTGTGTGTGCTTGATGCAGCCTTATGCGTGTGAACTCTTGCCTAATACCAGGTCGGTTTTTATTTCCAGATGCTCCACTTTGACACATCATAACTTGACAACCACACAACCAGTGATCACGATTTTGGTGTCCATGCAAAGAGGATCTATAGTAGAGTCCATTTGGTGTTGAAGATTTGTTGAGATGATGATTGGGGGAAGGAGAAAATGACTTGCACATGATGTGTCATGACTGGCCCGGATGCCTGCGCGCGATGGCTTCACTCTGGCTAGCCATATTGTAATTTTCAAGCAGCCTACTCCAAGGCTCCGTATCTCAATGATTACACGACCAAAAACGATGATATTTTGTTCATTAGATATAGGGCATGGAGAAGAATAGCATGATATCAGATTTGACTCCTCATAATGTTTGTACCTCTCTAAATTCGACTTTGATTTCAGCATACCACGTGTTTGATGAAATGCCCATGCGTGACCTAGAATTCTGCCCAGACAGATGCATAGTTTTGACCAGTGTGAGGGTATCACTTTGGAGCTTCACATCTTAGCAACCACACAACTAAAAGCCATGGTTCTTGGATAATCGAATAGACAACACGTAATAGAACATGTTTGCATTAGATTTGATTCAGAGAGACACTTGTATACCGCTATAATCATCTTTTAAAGTGACCCACCATGTGCTTGATCAAATGTCTTGCGGGCTCAGAATTTAGCCCTGCATTAGGATTTGGTTAAATGAGAATCTTCAAACTTTGATCCTTCATAACTCTTGATCCATGCTTCAAATAAGAAATCCTCAAACTACAAAGTTGTTCTCCTCCACGAGAGGAACAACTTTGATGTTTAAATTTTCCCAAGACTTTGCCTCTAGACACGTGTAAGCTAGGCCTGAATTGAGCTATCCAGCCATTCATAAACTCTCCCAAAATTTCTCTAAGTCTCAACTTTCTATTTTTGGAAATTCCAATTTCAACTAACTTTCCAAATTTGGTAACTTTGACATTTTCTTGATTTTATTCTTTTCCATTGACTTTTCTTGATTAATTTCCCACCAAAAATCAACATCTGACAGTTGACCTTGACTTTGCCCAAAAAGTCAACTTTTCCTGATTTTCCCGATTCCAGATGAATTTCCCGATTAATCCGTTTCTGATTCAACTCTCAATCAGTTTCTCATCAACATAAATCCGCTGAATATTTCTTCAAGGCAACCATATTTTCCTACTCAAAATCATCTCCTGATTCAATTTTGACCAAAATGTCAACAGGGTTAACTTTGGTCAAAGCCCTAATTTGGAAAGCCTGATGAACTTGAGGATTGTATCTTTTAGTCAGAGCTTTGCCTTGGAAAGAATAAAACCCTGATTTTAGGAGGATTTCAACGGGATTGATGCCATACAATCAGACTTCAAATCCCTTATTTTTGATCAGGAATTTCTTCTGCAGGAGCTCTTTTCTTATCAATTCTGGATAGTAACCATGATATGGATGAATGTAATGGATGAATGGCCTAGATGAGGTATGCACATGAATGTAATGTGAAGGTCAATTGGGGAATAAATAACTGGGCAAATTTTGGGGTGCAACATCTGCCCCTATTCAATCTTCTTGGACCTGAATGTACGAACGACACAAGTTCGAGACATTTTAGGTGTAAGTGGATTGAATACCCCGAAAGTACCATCAAAATTTGCATTCTATGGTACAACAAAGAGTGTTGAGTATTAACAAAGGATATCAGCCGAAGGTGGATCTTAAACAGATTGCTAACCTTAGTTAGACTTTGAAAAAGAGACGTATCCGTAGGACGACTCAAAAAGGAAGATACCAGCCGTATGGGAATCTACCAAACTGCTAACCTTAGTTAGACTTCAAAAAGAGACACATCTGTAGGGTGACTCAACAAGGATGAAACCAGCCGTAGGGGAATCCGATCCTGATTTGCTAACCTTAGTTAGACTTCAAAAAGAGACGTAGCCGTAGGACGACTCCAAAAGGAAGAAACCAGCCGTAGGGGAATCTACCAAACTGCTAACCTTAGTTAGACATGAAAAAGAGAGACACAACCGTAGGGTGAGTCAACAAGGATGAAACCAGCCGTACGGGAATCCGATCCTGATTGCTAACCTTAGTTAGACTTTAAAAAGAGACGTAGCCGTAGGACGACTCCAAAAGGAAGAAACCAGCCGTAGGGGAATCTTCCAAACTGCTAACCTTAGTTAGACTTGAAAAAGAGAGACACAGCCGTAGGGTGACTCAACAAGGATGAAACCAGCCGTAGGGGAATCCGATCCTGATTGCTAACCTTAGTTAGAATTTAAAAAGAGACGTAGCCGTAGGACGACTCCAAAAGGAAGAAACCAGCCGTAGGGGAATCTACCAAACTGCTAACCTTAGTTAGGCTTGAAAAAGAGACACACAGCCGTAGGGTGGCTCTAGATTTGAAAAGGTATGCCAATAATCATTGGACTTTACTGAAGAAGACTAGTAACGACTAGACTCTTATTGGGGATGTTTATGAACACTGGACTCGAAGGCGATGCCAATAACCATTGGGCTTGACTGAAAGAAAAGCTAGTGACAACTAGAATCAATCAGGGGATGCCAGTAAACACAGGGCTTTCAAGAAGATATTGATGCTTGCGAAGCATAAGAATTACATGGATCCCTCAGGCCAAAGGCGGGGTGTAACCCTTCAAGGGTGGCAATCATTCGAATTGCCACACACATAGTATGGATTTCAAATGATTGAAAAATGGGATGGGGTGAATGCCCACCCTCATTCGCACTCTATTATGCACGCTACATGCGGGGAAATAACCAAAACAAGACTAGTAACGACTAGACTCGACACGCGGATGACAGTAACCACTGAACATTCACGAAGATGTTGATGCTTGCGAAGCGTAAAAGTTACATGGATCCCTCAGGCCAAAAGGCGGGGTGTACTCTTCAAGAGTGGCATTCATTCGAGTTGCCACACACCAAGTATGATTACCCAAATGATTGAAAAATGAGATGGGTTGAATGCCCACCCTCATTCGCACTCTAATCTGCACGCAACATACGGGAAAATAACCAAGGCAAACTTGCAAGAAGCAAGAGATATCCCTTATGCAAAAGGCAGTAAGGGGACTCGCAAAAAGTGAATACAAAGAGAAGACTGGTGACGACCAGACTCTAATAGATGATGCCAGTAAACACTGGACTTTAAAAGAGGTATTGTTACTTATGGAACATGAGAACTACATGGTTCCCTCAGGCCGAAAGGCGGGGTGTAATTCTACGAGAGTGACAATCATCCGAATTGCCACACACCAAGTATGGATTATCCAAATGATTGAACTCAGCAAAAGGGAAATAACCAAAGAGACAATGATCTTGACGAAGAAAAACTTTGTATCCAATCCACGCTGGAGGGAGAAAGTGAGACTTCTTCTGGGGATATATTATTTTGTGCCTTTGGAGCACATACAAACTTGGCTTATGCATTGACATGTTTGAATTTTTCCATGGCGTAATGCTCCATATTCATGGAAATGCTACGCGTTTTTGTAGATGCAGTGTGAATGCAATGATTACTATATGCAGAGATAACGAGGGCCCTTTAGAGGATATTCCGCTGACTTTTCGATCAAACTTCGTCTCTGACCTCGGGCGAGGTAAACACCAGGGAGAATCCCCTTAGTGTTGAGAACTAGGTGTGGATGCCAATCTTTCAAGATATTGGACTTTAACTTGCAAGATATACTTCTTCTTTGACTTGAGGAATGACTTCTGACTTCTCACCATGTGCCATTGCTTGGATAATTTTCAGCTTGAGGAGATTCCCTCGACTCACCCTGTTGGGGATGAGAAATCCGGATAAGGAACCATTTATAGGGTGAGCGAAACAACTTTGAGCAGAAATAAACTCCTATACTCGAGGAATGGAACAAACTCTCAGGAGAAATAAACTCCTATACTTGGGAAGTGACTTTTCTATGAGAAATAAACTCCTATGCTTGAGGAATAGAACCAACTCTCAGGAGAAATAAACTCCTATGCTTGGGGAGAGAGTAACTTGCTGGGGAAAAGCATTGTGATACTTCTCCACTATGTGATGGCCAACCGCACCTTACAGGTGAATGACGGTTTCTTCAATATAAACCAAAAGAGTATGCCCCAAGCTCCTGACTTGTGAAGATATCTGATTTACGAAGGCCTTTGCTTCGAAAGGATCCTTACACCACAATTACTTGAGAAAATTTTCCCCGGCATATTCATACATTTGAAATATTCTTTCCCTTGATCAACAGATCCTCGAAAATATTTTTTCGAATCTCGATGTAATTGCCCCAGATTGACTGAATTTTGAGAGAGATGTCTCAACATCAATACTTTAGATTGGTCAAAATCAAGAGAGAGATTCCTCGACTTGATTGACCCAGATTGATTGAATTTGAGATGTAGAACCTGGATTTGATTGCCCTAGATTGGTTGAACTCACGAGAGAGATTCCTCGTCGTGACTGCCCCTGATTATCTATATCTTATCAGAATCCTCAAGTTTACTTCTTTTGAAGTCAAACAAACTATGGAAGCAACTTTATCGCGCTCAATGGAGTTTTCAGATCTTTCCTCAGGATACTTAATCAAAAAGCATATACTCACCAGAGTATCCAGACTTCTCCCCTCAGGGTAGTCAATCAAAGAAGGTATCAACTGATTTGCTCAATGGAGTATTCAACCCTTTTCCCCTCAGGGTAACCAATCAAAGAAACATCAATTGTTCATGCTCAACAGAGTCTTCAAGCCACCTGCCCCTTGATAATCAATCAACGAGGGCCACAAACTGCACATGCTCAAAGGAGCCTTCAGACAACTTGCTTTGATAATGAGTCTCTAAAATGATTGCTTTTTATTCTACAGAGTTCTCAAATTTCTTTCACTTTTACATGATCAAGATCTTCATGGATTCTCATCATAGAAACTTCCTTGATGTTTAAGAAAATGCAAAAGAATGTTAATTCTGAGAATGATAGTTCTAAAGCAAAGCCTATGTTAGTCTTGAAGTTTAAAAACTTTTTATGCAATGAGGTGACCACCTCTTGTGAATGAAAGATAAAGCGAGCATACAATACCAACATAGATATGTGTTACGCTTCATTGGGATTCAGTAAACACCATCTCATGGGAGTGCGTCTTCGAAATAAACCCTACTTCAATTAGGGCTTTTGAGGGTTGTAACTTGGTCGGGTTTACGGTTGTTAGAAACAAAGGTTTTTTAGGCTCAAAATTATTTGGTACCGACCCCCTTCATGATGTTCTCCAGTCCTAAGTCCAGTTAACTCAACATAAGTGTTCATCCCTCACAAGGAATTTTGAAACGGTTGAGGAATCAATGAGGTTTTTCGGACATGGCAGCCGCTCACCTTTTATTCTTTTGATTCATTATCACACGACTTTGTTCTTTCTTTATTTTCACCATCATTTTTATTTTTATTGCTATTTTTTTCTTTCATCCTATTTTCTTTTCATTTTTTTTTGCTCTTCTTTTTTTTTTTAACAAGTCGTGTGACCTCGCATTGTCTTTGATTCGTTGGAAGTGATTGGAACTGCCCCATTCCATGATTGATGAAGGATTACCATTGTGGCATCGTCATCTTTTGACCTTTTGGTAGGTGAAGGATAACTATCACGATTTTGACTTTCCTCAACCTTTTGAAGGATAACCATTGTTGTATCCTTAGATGTATATCCTTTATGAGTTTTGAACACTCAGTCGGATTAACTGAACACTACCCTTCCCCAGGGTTAAAATTAAGGGTTTATTTTTATCAGAAAAGAAACTCATACTTCAAGGCTCAAAGGGGTTGACGAGGGTCTATCTCCCTTATATCTCTGGTGTTTGGGGATTAAAACAATGCCTGTACATCCTCAGTAGGGTTTTATTCAAAAACACACAATTAGGGATTTTGCATTTTTAATTTCATCATTCTCCCTCCGCCTTTTGCTTAAGCAAGATATTAGTAAAAGTTGGTACCGTAATGCCAAAAACCTTTTATCGAGTGAAAACGAATGAATTACTTCAAGACAAGCATAAACAATGTATTATGGTTTTCATTCAGAAACTAACAAATTTTACATGGAAGCAATGCTTAAACAAACAACAAAATGTTAGGAATGAGAATGCAATAAAGATCTTAAATGAATGCTATTTTTGAGGAGACTTGACTCCGTATGGACTTATTGCTCTTGAATGCTTTCTGCAGTTTTGATACCCCATTGAGACTTCAATTTATGCATAAAACCTCTCGGAGTGGATGTGGTTGTTCTGAAATCAACAAAGACTTAAACTTTGCCCTTGAATTTCATGGTCTTTAGTTGAATGGCCAGGTGCCCCAGCATGGTAATCACCTAGCCTTACCATATGGTCTTGAAGAATAGTTTAGACTACTTCACAAGAGTTGTAAGTTCTGCCTTACTTTAAGGATTCGAGCAATGCAAATGATGCAATACTCAAGATAGACAATGTCTTACTTATCCCTCGGTCGGGAGCCCCAAGCATAGATGTTAGAACGGTAATCACCATCATAAATGGAAGAAGCTAGTATGATCATCAAACTCAGGAGAGCTATATGTGGTAGCGAAGACCCACAACACAAATCTTAACCAACTGAGATTCTAACCAGCAGGGAAGTAATTGGGCACAAGGCATTAAAATTACATCAGTTTATTTCTCATATTCTGTTTCCTTCTGTTAACAAGCGAAGGCTTATGAGGAGAAAATTCTGGGAAAAGATGACCCATGATATGAAGCAACAACTTGAGAATGGGAAATGCCTTTGTACAACACTATTGATTACCACATGGCAAAAGATTCTGACGAAGTTACCCAGGAATTTGTAGTGCTTTAGGGATTCGAGCAATGCAAATGGCGCAATACTCAAGATAAGAATACGTCTTGCTTATCCCTCAGTCGGGAGCCCCAAGAAATTTCCACATATGTACAAGTGATGATTACCACTTTGGCTTGCATGTCCAAGCTATCCAGAGAGAGAATAAATGACCTTTGCAGCTCTTGACATCAAGCACTAGGCACAATCCAGCAATGTCTAAATCAATGGAGTCACAATCTTTTATGGCTTTCAACCTTGTCTTCAAGAGGTGGAATTTTTTTGTTATTTCAATAATCGGAAACTTGAAGACTTCAATTTCCAAATTATTCTCATGATGCGTTTCTTCCTTACCAAGAATAGGAATCTCAACAGTACTCAGACATTCTGATTCATAAGACCTCCTTCTGGGGTGAGATTAACATCTGCATTTGGCCTCTGAGGACCTTATCTCAAATCTTCTTGTCTAAGAGAGAAATCTTGGATAGCCTCCATACACTGATTCACGTTGATCCCAAATTTCTATTCTTATCTCAGTCAAAAAAACCTCACGAAGTTGTTCCGTTATTACCTTTCAAGCACGTAGCGGTGAGAAGTCAATTTGTTGTTGAAGTCAAAATCTGAATACAAAGGGCCCCCATAAGCTTTTGAGAGAAATATGAAATGCATGATAGTATGAATACATGTTTCATTTCTAAGGGATCCTAAAGTCTTTTCATCAACTTTTGTTTCTCTTTTATTCTCCTTTTTTTTGTGCATTTAGTATCTTTTCTTCTTTTTTTTCCTATCTTTTCTGCTTTTTTTTCGTTTCCTCTTTTTTTTTTGGAAATAGACTTTAGAATCCCCCACAAATGAAGTGGATAAAGTAATGATGTTATGCAATGCAAAACATGAGATCAGGGTCCATATAATCTTAGTAACCACTGTACAATCCTCTGAATAACCGATGTAGGTCGGATGTCATGAGATCAAAGGTCCAGCATGAGTATCACAGAACCCTAGGAACAATAGTCACCATCAGAACTGAATAGTCACCAACGGTACCTGTCATGTATATCCCTCCCCACTCACAGGTGAATCTAGGTCAGGGTAGGTCAAAAGGTCTCCAGCGTTAACAATTCTCCTAAAACACCAAGTCTATCACGTCCCCAGCAGAGTCGCCAGCTGTCGCTACCGCAAAAAATGGATCAGAGTCGCCACTAATATATTTATCCCATCAAGGGAAAGGAATACCAGAGAACCTAACTCAGAATAATAACAAGGTCTTTCGACCAGAGAATAGGGTACGGTAGTCGGTTACGCGAGGGGAAGGTGTTAGCACCCCTCACGCCCATCGTACTCGATGGTATCCACCTATGTTTGTTTCTATCTAAAGGGTGTATCTATGTCTAAAACCTAAATGCGAATGAATGCAGAAGAAACACGGGGAAAAGAAGGAATTATTTACAAGTGTGCTCGCTTAGGCCCCGCGACCCAATGCCTACGTATCCCTTACCAGGAATTAGAGCTACCGTAGTTCGGCTCAATAGTTTCCATTTGTTTTGTGTTTTTTAGTTGAGCAGAGGTTAAGGTCACAATCCACGATGCTCGACCTTTGGAGACTTATACCCCTAATTTTGGAATGGACTTAACTTGCTCTTAAGAGAAGAGAAAGTGGGTTTGTGTTTTTTATGTAACTACATGATGAACAAAACCCAATACAAGGCTTCGCACCACTTCATTACTTTGTTTTAATTTGAACCATTATTAAGTGTTTTAAATGTTTTTGGTTGAGTATTTTTTAAGGGAATTTACTTTGCGATTTGAATCACATAAAAATGTATAATGATCGAGAAACAGATTAGGGAATGAATCCCACTCATTTCTATCCCATTATGTAATGTTCGAGAAACAGATTAGGGAATGAATCCCACTCATTTTTCTCCCACTAAGTGATTGAGAAACAGATTAGGGAATAAATCTCACTCATTCCTCTACCACTTTTAATAAGGTGTGATTCGCATCTCTAGTTATTAGTGTTTTAAAGTTGAAAAGAAAAAAGAATGAACAAGGGGAACTAACCTATCCTCTAATCTAAGTTATTCTAATCTACAAGTCTAATTCCTAATTAAGGACTAACCTAACATCTAAAGGGAATTAACTAAGGAAAGAGTTGTTTAAGTTGACCAAAGTCAACTTTTAACAACTAGGGGCATATTAGTCATTTTTCAAAATTTGAAAAAAATCACAAAAAGAAAGAATTAAAATCTAAACTAACCATGAAAATATTCACAAGTAATTTTGCAATTTTTTTAATCCATTTTTAGCACTATTTTTAAGAATTAAAACCAAAAAGCTATGCATTTTTATTATGATCCAAACAAAACTTAAAGAAATCAACAATTAAAGTCTAATTATTCCTAAAAATTCTAATTAGCCAAAAAAACTATTTTTATCATTTATTTGAATGGAAATTGCATTATAGAACAAAATTAAGAGAAAAACTAATTTCTATACATTTAAAAATCTGTCAACCAGGGGGTGCAGAAGCAATCAGCATATGGACTGAAGTTATGAAGCAAGGCGTTTGGGCCAAAAACTGGGGTGGTGCAGAAATTAATAGTGGCGCAAAGCCCACTGCAAAACGAGGCCTAGCCTCATCATCACTATCATTCCCATTTCCTTTTCATTTTATTATCAGCATGCCGTTTATTTTTATCATATGGTTTTTCTATAGAATATAAACGTGACAAAAAAATGCACCTGAGATCAATTGGGCAATCCCCAACTTAAGTCAAGTAAAACAAAAAATCAATCAATGGCCAGTCAAATCATGCCACCGCGCCAGCTCATCATATGAATAAGGACAGAATAAGGATAAGACAAAAAAAACTCAGCAGATGAAGGAAAGCCACGTCGAGGGCTTCATGAATACCAAGCTGACGCCGGAACTAACTTCCGGTCGTCTTATCCGGCGAGTCTCCACCGTGCACGAACTCAAACTCGCCCAGAAATCGACCAAACCACCACTATTCCACTCGTTTTTACCCCCTGACTTCAAATCCACCATCAGTTTTCTCATTTGAAACTTCTAACCTATCAACCGAAGCCAAACTCTAGAACCTTAACGTCAAAGATCCATAAAAAAAATGCGCTTACGCATAGAATTCAAACCACTCTCTCGTACAGAATACGAATCAAATAGGAATCTACAAAAATCAATCGCATGCACAAGCAACCACCAAGAACGACACCGGCTCAGCCTATTCTAATCGATCTCATATCCTGAATCAAAGTATAACACTTACATTCAATAAAATGCAAACACTTAGCATAGGTTCAGTACATTCTAATCTCGCAAGGAGTCAATATGCAACAAGTAACTACCACAACTACATGCCTTAATTCATACAATTCTAACATGCTGAGACATAGATTCAAGAACTTACCTGTTGGCGAACCGCTAATCTTCAGAAACTCTCCACAATCTTGTTCGAATCCTCTTTGATGATATCTTGAGAACAACGGAGAAATAACGTTCTTCTTCCAAACCGAATTGAAGAAACGTGAAGATGGTGGTGATGACGAAACAGCTTCAGTGGTGGTTGCTGGTGGTAGTAGAAAGATATTGTTATGGCTAGAAAGTGGTGAAGATGGTTGTGAAGGAGGTTGAAGATTGTGGATGAGGATGAAGAAAACGGTTATGGAGTTGGTTACGTTTCTGTTAGATGAATGTTGAGAGAGAGTGGAGGAGAGGAGAAAGTGGAGATGGTTTAGAAACTGAGAAAGAAAAATGAACGCGTGTCTGTTAAGAGTGAATGGCTATAGTTTATATATGTGTGTGTATGGCATATGATGGAGCTGCTGTAGTGGATATTTTCTTGTAAACTTAATGAACAAGTGTGTTGTTTATGGTAAGCATTTCATATGCTTTTGTATGTTCAGGATCGTGCATGCTTTAATATGGCTGAGAATTGATGCGAAGCCATGTTGGGCCCTCTGTGTGCTTGATGCAGCCTTATGCGTGTGAACTCTTGCCCAATACCAGCTCGGTTTTTATTTTCAGATGCTCCACTTTGACACATCATAACTTGACAACCACACAACCAGTGATCACGATTTTGGTGTCCATGCAAAGAGGATCTATAGTAGAGTCCATTTGGTGTTGAAGATTTGTTGAGATGATGATTGGAGGAAGGAGAAAATGACTTGCACATGATGTGTCATGACTAGCCCGGATGCCTGCGCGCGGTGGCTTCACTTTGGCTAGCCATATTGTAATTTTCAAGCAGCCTACTCCAAGGCTCCATATCTCAATGATTACACGACCAAAAACGATGATATTTTGTTCATTGGATATAGGGCATGGAGAAGAATAGCATGATATCAGATTTGACTCCTCATAATGTTTGTACCTCTCTAAATTCGACTTTGATTTCAGCATACCACGTGTTTGATGAAATGCCCATGCGTGACCTAGAATTCTGCCCAGAAAGATGCATAGTTTTGACCAGTGTGAGGGTATCACTTTGGAGCTTCACATCTTAGCAACCACACAACCAAAAGCCATGGTTCTTGGATAATTGAATAGACAACACGTAATAGAACATGTTTGCGTTAGATTTGATTCAGAGAGACACTTGTATACTGCTATAATCATCTTTGAAAGTGACCCACCACGTGCTTGATCAAATGTCTTGCGGGCTCAGAATTTTGCCCTGCGTTATGATTTGGTTAAATGAGAATCTTCAAACTGTGATCCTTCTTAACTCTTGATCCATGCTTCAAATAAGAAATCCTCCAACTACAAAGTTGTTCTCCTCCACGAGAGGAACAACTTTGATGTTTAAATTTTCCCAAGACTTTGCCTTTAGACACGTGTAAGCTAGGCCTGAATTGAGCTGTCCAGCCATTCATAAACTCTCCCAAAATTTCTCTAAGTATCAACTTTCTATTTTTGGAAATTCCAATTTCAACTAACTTTCCAAATTTGGTAACTTTGACATTTTCTTGATTTTATTCTTTTCCATTGACTTTTCTTGATTAATTTCCCACCAAAAATCAACATCTGACAGTTGACCTTGACTTTGCCCAAAAAGTCAACTTTTCCTGATTTTCCCGATTCCAGATGAATTTCCCGATTAATCCGTTTCTGATTCAACTCTCAATCAGTTTCTCATCAACATAAATCCGCTGAATATTTCTTCAAGGCAACCATATTTTCCTACTCAAAATCATCTCCTGATTAAATTTTGACCAAAAAGTCAACAGGGTTAACTTTGGTCAAAGCCCTAATTTGGAAAGCCTGATGAACTTGAGGATTGTATCTTTTAGTCAGAGCTTTGCCTTGGAGAGAATAAAACCCTGATTTTAGGAGGATTTCAACGGGATTGATGCCATACAATCAGACTTCAAATCCCTTATTTTTGATCAGGAATTTCTTCTGCAGGAGCTCTTTTCTTATCAATTCTGGATCGTAACCATGATATGGATGAATGTAATGGATGAATGGCCTAGATGAGGTATGCACATGAATGTAATGTGAAGGCCAATTGGGGAATAAATAACTGGGCAAATTTTGGGGTGCAACAATAGCAAACTTACAAAGACGCTCTACGATAACCTGGGGGCAAGGATTAGTCCAACTGGGGCAAAATCCTAAACAAAGATGTATAACTACGATGGAGAGACGGCGACGTGTGTTAACTCCACACCAAGGGGCAAAAGGGTCATAAGTTCTCTCTATCAATCTACAAACTATGGAGGTTACGAACGCTGTGACACTATCCTTAGAAAAACCAAAAGAGGTTCAGTCAAAGGAAACTCATGAAGTTCCGATACGACAAAAACCCACCGCTAACAATTTATTCCCGACAGGTTTGACGTGCCCAAGTAAAAGTCGAGATTACCCTTTACTTCTACAAGCCTAAGAACTAAGGAGTAAAACAAGGTCAATGGATTTACAAAGGAGATTGTCCCTAAGATTAAAAGGTGTTTATCATGTCAAAATTTCAACCCCTACGACCGCTAAGTGTCACTCAGGATAAAAGTTGTACCTTCGAATTAGCAATTCTGATGGGATGACCATGCAGATTTTGGAATCAATTCATTCGCTCACTACTACGACTTTCCACTCGCACACTTCTATTTCCAATTTCAAATTTAAGATTACTAACAAACTTAAGGGAGAATGACGAATGCAAATAACTAAATCTCGCTAAACGTATGCTTTCAAGGTAAGACCGAACCGACGATGTACAGGCATTGTTTCAATTCCCAAACAGTGGAGATATAAGGATGTTAATCCCTCGTTACCCCCTCGAGCCAGTAGTTGGAGTTTCTTTCTACTTTTCAAATAAACCTTGATTTCAACCAGGGGCAGAGTAGATTTCGATTAATTCAATGGTGTATTTTGGTTGTCAAGAGAATCAATTAATCCAAGCAAGGATTCAAGCAAAGGATCAAGCAAAGGTTCAAGCATGTCTTCTTCCTCGCGTTCATCAAAGATTGAGGAGGCAATGGAGGTAACATTCACAACAACTTCATCCTCAATACATCATTCAAGATCGAGGACGTATCAAAGTCGAAGCTTACAAATCAAAGTCAACATGGCAATCACAACAGTCAATATCCAAGGATCAAATCCCATAAGGAGCATTCAAAAGAAAAAGGAGAAAAACGCCCGCTAAGTCAAAATGGAAAATTCCATGAAAAAAAATGACTTAGGCAAAAATTAGGGCATCTCGATGGATCAAATTCAAAGGAATTGACTCATGCAAAAATAAGGGATAAAAAAAACAAAGGCAAAATACAAAGGATAATCTTGTGACTGCTAAATCATCGAAGCTTCCCGTCAATGCTTGGATCTTTACAACATTTTTCACCGGTGATTGGATCTCTACTAAGGCTTCTGCTCAACATCAAAACTGAAACGATTCTCTTGCAAACAAAGCACATTCATTGGATTAGGAGAATTTTTAGGATTTGGAGAACATCAAGGAGAAAGGGGTGGGTTAAATAAATTTTGAGCCTTATAATCCATTGTTTCTTAAAACTGTGAACCAGGCCAAGTTGCAACATTTAAAAGTCCTAATTGAGGCAAGGTTAACCACGAAAGCATATTAAGCAGGATTTTGTTATACCGACTCCTATGTTTGTGAAAACTGTTCCTAACCACTACGCTTCTTCAAGCATTCGTTTCTAATCACCTAGTCCTAATTCATAACGGACTTCGATTTCAAAACTTGCACATGCAACGCATTAGAGTTACTCCTCAAAGGGTACAACGCCATCTACGAACATACGCTCAGCATCGAGGAGATCTCGAAACAGGTTAATCAAGGGTGATCACTTCTAATAAAGACCTTTGCATGGAGGGACCACATCTAGAGGGTTCTCCTAAACAAGGGCAAAATTTCAAGGATCACAGGGGCATGCAATCAAACATCCTATTCACTAGGGGCATTCTTCCTAAGGTTCAATCGACTTGGGGCACACCTCAATGCAATAACAAACAGGGGCATGTCAAACATGGGAAGAATGCAAATTCAAAAGGATAGAACACTATGGATAGCCCTCCATATCCTGGAGATCAAGAGCATACCCTTCAAACTAAACGTCGAAGCATATGACAAGGATATTTCTCAGGGCATTTCCTTCACGGCTTGGAGATCATAGGCACCTTTTCCAATAAACATTGGGGCACTGGATATCAAATCCATAAGGTGTGGAGAACCTCAAAGATTAAAGGTGTGGAGAACCTCGGAAAGGTTAAAAGTGTGAATTTCAAAGGTTAAAGGCGTGGAGAACTACAAAATTCAAAGGCGTGGAGTAATTCAAAAGCCAAACTGGGGCAAGGCGCACAACATAAGGAAAAGGCGTTCTCACACTTTACAACCTCGAACCAATCTTTATCCTAACTATGATCTTCAAAGTTCAAAAAACAGGTATTGGGGAATCGCACTAGCATCCAACAAACCTACAACTCCAGCGAGCTATATACGCTTTGGTTATCAACAACCTATCATTGGAGCGTCATGCAAATACATATAAACCATGCATTACACACATTGGTTGATACATTACACCACACCTTTTTAGGTAGCCTTCTTTAAGACAAATCTTACGATCCTTTCTAGGAACCTTTTCAGGTAGTCTTTTTTAAGACGAATTGTCATCCTTTCTAGGGACCTCTTCAGGTAGTCTTCTTTAAGACATTCTTTTTCCAAGAACCTTCCTAAGTAGTCTTTTCTAAGGCGTTCGTTATCCTTTTCAGGAACCTTTTTAGTTAGTCTTCTTTAAGACATTCTAAGAACCGTTCTAGGTAGTCTTTTCTAAGACATTTATTGCTCTTTCCAAGAACCTTTTCAGGTAGTCTTTTAAGACGTATTTCATCCTTTCCAGGCAACCTTCTTTAAGACATCCCTTATCCGTTGCTAAGAAACCTTTTCAGGTAGTCTTTGTTAAGAAAATTTCTATCCTTTCTAAGAACCTTTTCAGGTAGTCTTCTTTAAGACAGATGTTCATATCCATTCCGGAAACCTTTTCAGGTAGTCTTACAGCAGACATTACTTTGTTCCACTCATCAATCAACATATACATAAGCATTACCCGCATACATAAACATCACCAAGCCGGCATAAGCATAGCCATGGTGTAGGGGCAAACATGGATTAAACAGGTTCAATGGGTTTAAGGAGATCTCGGGATTACATCAGCATACATACATGCACATTAGCATATGCATACCACCTAGTGCATTCACATACTACAAAAGCCCAGTTTCCAACCCTCGTGTTGTGATAGGTGTATTTTCCAACCCACGTGTCGTGAGTTTCAAACCCTCGAGTTGTGATAGGTATTTTCCGACCCACGTGTCGTGAGTTTCCAACCCTCGTGTTGCGATAGGTGTATTTTCCGATCCATGTGTCGTGAGTTTCCAACCCTCGTGTTGTGACAGGTAAGTTTGCTAGAACTATAGCAAATGATTTCTCTTATTCAGGTAAGCTTGTCCGAACCAGGGCAAGTAATCCTAATGGTGCAGGTGAATTTGTCTGAGCCAGTGCAAATGATCCAAATGGTGCAAGTGAAATTTGTCCAAACCAGGGTAAATGATCCAAATGGTGCAGGTGAAATTTAACCGAACCAGGGCAAATGATCCAAATGGTGTAGGTGAAATTTGTCCGAGCCAGGGCAAATGATCCAAATGGTGCAGGTGAAATTTTCCTGAACCAGGGCAAATGATCCAAATGGTGTAGGTGAAATTTGTCCAAACCAAGGCAAATGATCCAAATGGTGTAGGTGAAATTTGTCCGAGCCAGGGCAAATGATCCAAATGGTGCAGGTGAAATTTGTCCAAACCAGGGCAAATTATCCAAATGGTGTAGGTGAAATTTGTCCAAACCAGGGCAAATGATCCAAATGGTGTAGGTGAAATTTGTCCGAGCCAGGGCAAATTATCCAAATGGTGCAGGTGAAATTTGTCCGAACAAGGGCAGATGATCCAAATGGTGCAGGTGAGCTTGTCAAAACTATGACAAGTAATCCTATTGGTGCAGGTGAACTTGCTAGAGCTATAGCAAGTGATCCTTTTGGGGTTCACAAACTACGAAAACTTACTAGAACTATAGTAAGTGGGGTTCACAAACTACGGAAACTTACTAGAACTATAGTAAGTGGGGTTCACAAACTACGAAAGCTTGCTAGCGCTATAGAAAGTTAACCATCTTCTACACAACAAAACTACGAGTCGTCACTATTGATAGTTACGTTTACCCATCACGTTAGTCCCTCGGCAGTGATCAAAGGGTTTTACAAAGGGTTTCTCAATGGGGTCCATCACGTTAGTCCCTCGGCAGTGATCTACTTCGAAAAAACAAAGGGGTTTTACAAAGGATTTTACAAAGGGTTTCTTCAATGGGGTTTATCACGTTAGTCCCTCGGCAGTGATCTACTTCGAAAAAACAAAGGGGTTTTACAACAAGATTTTCAAAGGGTTCCTCAATTGGGTTTATCACGTTAGTCCCTCGGCAGTGATCGTCTCCAAAACATCATCAATAACAAACAAAGGTTTTATCTTTCTTTTCCAAAGTTACTAACATACTTCAACTAACATAACTAACAGTCATGCATCATTCAATTAACATACATCATTCATACATAATGCATATACATACATTGCTCTCATTTATTTTGGGAAGCTCACTGCATCATACATTACATGCATCATAACGTTGCATAAAATTCTGGTTGCCTTTTTAGGTCGTACTACAATCAAAGCAAGTGGTTCCTTTCGAAAGCATCTGCTTCATATTCTAAAAAAGAGAGGGGTATTTACCTTGGGTGGCATCTGTAAGCCCATCTCCCACAGAACTTCTTCCCAACAAATGCAAATTTCAGGGCATTCTCAGTGTTCAATCATCTTCTACCTTTAAATCACGATAGGCAGACATGCCTAATCGACTCTTCAGGTTTAAGAAGATGGAACAGGGGCAGCTGTCATACCCCAAAATTTGCCCGTCTTATTTCATCTTCAAGGGTTCAAGGCTCAATGGTTAAACTCAAGTCACTCTCTCCTAATCAAAGGTTCAAATCAGGGTTTTTTAACTAAAAAGTCAACTCAACTTTGCACGGTCATAACTCTCACATGGTTTGTCAGAAATTGTCCAACCAAAGCCTGTTCTCATGGAAATTTCATTCTCTACAACTTTGATGTTGGGCCCAAAATCAAGAAATGCACCATTTGGGAGATATGGACAAAAACATTACAGGTCCTTTTGAAAGTCAATTAGAAGTCATCTTTTTCAAATGAAGCATACATGAACATGGAAGACTCAATTGAGATGAAACAAAAAGGATCATTTAGAAGACACTCTAAGCTTTCTAAATTGATTAAGAACACCTCCATAGAATTAAAATTGAGTGAGATACGCATGGTTGAAGTTGAGCAACTTTCAAGATACGCATGAAACCCTAATTGCCCAAAACTTGGTTTTTTGAACTAATAGGCCTAGAATATTTATTTCAAACACATCAATGACATATATAAGGGCCTATATATCCACCCCCACCCTTTCATGATTTTATTTTTATTTATATGAATTTTTATTAATTTAAATACTAAATAAATTAAGCAAAATATTAATATAAAAGGATTAATTTGCATGGCTTGGTTACTAATCATCCAAGGGCCCAAATAACACTCCAAAATAAGTTCAAATTCGTGGACATGGTCATGGAGGGAGATGGATTCCAAATTTAGAAAGAAATCATATATTCTTCAATAAAAATTTCTTTCTCTCCAAATACTTAAGGTCCAAGCCCACCAAAGAAACCCTAGGGGAGGCCATATATATTGTAAAAATACTCAGCAAGAAGGGGGGGACGAAAAAAGGAGGAGAGGCTAGGGTTTCATGAATACAAAATCGTCAAAGAACTAGGGCACAAAGAATCTCTTGGGACAGTCACTTTCAGCCCATGCCAGTGATCTTATTCCATTCCTGAAGATTTGTAGAGCAATTCTGGATCGTTCTTGAAGCCTGCAACGCACGAGAACACGCTCCTTCAAGATTGCACCAAGTAATAGAGTTTGTAATTCTGATCTTTCATTTATACAATATAAACGAATTCTATGCATTTAGATGTGTTCCTATTGCCATTTAGAACCAGTTTGATTCTCTGTTCTTGAGTTTTAGCGCAGGGGTCGAGAGAGGCGATTGTTAGGGCTTCGGAGGTCGTGACTTCGTAGCAGGGGATACAGTACGTTTCAGGGAAAAATAACCACGCCATTGAACTCCCAGCCATCGTTTTAGTGGATCTGGGCGAGACTTGGGTTAATATCATCTCGGTTATGGAGGTTTTCGAAATTGTGAAATAAAAAAGAAGAACCTGCGAAAATCCGCAGGTAATTCTATAGGTAATGTCGCGACAATTTCCGCAGGTCCGGAGCTTGGGGATGATGAACAGTGATGCTGAAATATTGACTATGCTTTGGCGTTCCATCATTGGCCGGTCAGCCTCATGCTCTCTCTCTGGTTGCGTGTCTCCGTCACAATGGGTAGTCAACCCTTTCAAACTCTCTCTCATGCACATGATTGGTTCATTGAGAACACGCGTGGGACCCAGGTGGACAGATCCAACGCGCTGCCCTCCATGTATGGCCATCATACACCCTCAACCAGAAGCCATTAGATCTCCTACCATCCTAATCTAACGTACAGGAATTGCATCTCTACCATGGGCATTCAAGGGTCAACCACACTGGATTGGTGCCAGGTTCCTATTGCATTTTTATTTATTTATTATTTATTTATATTAATGATAAGTATATGTTGTTTAATTTAATTAATTTGTTTTAATTAGGATTAGGATATTAAAATAGGATTAGGCTAATGACTAGGGTTTAGGATTTCTCCCGATTTATTCAATTATCTCGACTATTCGATTTAATTGTTTTAATTAATTTAATTACTTTAAAAATCACAAAAAAAACCTAGGAGATTATTCAGGTATTAGGGTTTGCCCAATCCTACTGCGCATTTGGCGAAAACATTAACATTAATTCTCTCCTCGATCCGACTAAATCTATTAGTCGCAATGACAAGAGGTAAAATAATAAAATGTAAATAATTAAATTCGTTGTCATGTAATAACCAAATCTATTGGTTATGAGAGGCAATGATAAAACCCATAATTTAATTACAAAGTTTAAAATACATTTTATTTGCTGCTCGATCGAATCTATCGGTCAGAGTAACCAGCAGTACATTATTTAATCCGTTAACTATAATGATCAAATCTATTGATCATCGCACCTAACAGTAACATATCAAATCAGGGTTGTACGCCAAATCTTAAAACACACTAGACCACGAAACTACGGATTTTAATCTCTTCAATACTGCAAATAAGGCAACTCAAAATGCCTTGCAAAACTGCAAATCTTAAAACTACGATAGGCCACTCAAAAAGCCTTTAAAACAACTTCAAAACCATATCATATCAATTTCAAAGGCGTACAACCCTGTGCCCGAACTACGTAGACTCTGATCCTCCATAAGGAGGTACGTAGGCACTTGGATAACCAAGGCGAGTCCCCTTCCTCAAAGTTCTATTCAAGTTCAAATCTTGCCATGCTATATAACTTTCTGTCACCCTTCTTTATGTTAGCCATAAAACTTGACCATTAGATTCAAAGCCATAGGAAAGGGTTGAGGGTACCTAACACCTTCCCTCGACCTGATTATAATAATCTTACCCCGATCTCTTAACTGCGTAAGGTTTCCTATTCGCCTTGGTAGAATAGGTGGCGACTCTAAATATTTAATTTTTAGGGCAGGTTGCTACAAGTTGTGCTATTGAATATGTTATTGCAATTGTATAATAACATTGTTGTTTGTGATTAAAGTTGTTGTAAGATGTTATGTGATGATGTCATACCCCAAAATTTGCCCTCTTATAATTGTCTATGTCATTTTATTTCAAATAATTGACGTAGCACAATCGGTAAGAATTTGAGAGCAAAAGAAGCACGAGCGAAAGGTCCCGGATTCGAATCTCACTTCTAACCTTTATTTTATTTTTTAACTTTTTTCCATTTTTTATTATTTTTTTAACTTCTTTAGTTATAATTTTCTTCTTTTTTATCAGGAAGTTTAAAACATCTTTTTTCTTTAAATCGTAATTTTTATACTACTTTTAGTAAAAATATTCAAAAATTACAAAAAATACATATATCGTTTTTAGAAATTACTTTTTTATTTTTAGCATTAGCTTTGTTATTAGTATTATATTAAAGATTTAGAAATATTATATCAGATAGATGTTTTTTTATTATTATTATAGTTTTAATTCAGTTATTATTAGTTTTATATTTTTATTTCTAATTATATTATAGTTAGTTAGCTATTATTATTATTTAGTATTATAATTAATAGTTATTAGAATTTTATTTTTATTACTAATTAAATCCTTTTTAGAGTCTATACCCATTGTTTTTTAATCTAATATTTTTCTTATAAATACTAATATTTTTTGTACATTAGGGACTAACAATTCTAACCCTTACTCCCACTCTCTCTCTTCCCACAAACAAAAAAAATAGTTTCTCCTACTTCTCCTTCTTCAGGGTTGCAATTCCGGTTGCAGCACAGTAATAAATTTTCCAGCCTATCAGTCGAATTCTGAAACTACTGTTTTTCCAGAATCCTCTTTTTTTCTATTTTATTCGATTTAATTTCTATTTTTATATTTTCAAAAAAATCTAAAAAAAATTGTAGTTTCGTGTTCTTATTTTATTTGATTTATAATCATGTTTTTATATTTTTTTTAATTTTATTTTAATCACTTTTCTATTTTTCTATTTGTTTTCTTAACCGTAACATTGTGTTGGTTTATGAACAGGTTTTCTATGGATTGACCAAGTGGATGGTACCCCAATTGTTTTTTTGGCCAAAAACCTTTTGGTATTTGGCCAAATCAAGGTTATTCATATTTGGCCAAAAACCTTTTGGTATTTGGCCAAATCTAGGTTATTCGTTATTTTGTCCATAATTTAATTTTCTATACCGCAATTCTTTTCTTGTGTTATTATTGTTATTATTATTATCACTGTTATTTTTGTTATTATTATTATTATTCTTATTATAATTGTTATTCTTATTATTAACATTATTACTATCCTTTTTTGCATGTACTTCTTTTGGTCATTAACCTTGTTTTGGCCAAACAACTTTCCTGGCCACTTTCTCGTCATGCACACTCAAGGATGCACCACACAGGATCAGAGCTAAGTATTTTCCAATTTTTTTATTTTAATTACACAACTCTCTATTTGTGTTCTTTCTTCTTTTATTTATTATTATTATAATTTGTTTTTTTTAACTTAGATAGTTTAAACAAATTATTTTTTGTTCAAAAATATTTTATAGTTATTCTTTTTAATCAAAGATTGGATTTTTTTTGTTATTTTCATAATATTAAAATAATTGTTTTTGAACAATAAAAACTTTTGTTTGCCTTATGTCATCTGTCTTGCCTTATTTATTCTATTAACTGTGGTTAACTTGTTCCCCATTTGGGGTTTTGCCTGTTCATTTGTTTGCCTAAATTATTATTTTAATTTTTTATCTGCCACATTATAATTGTTGAGGTCTTTAATGCACTAACATTTTTCTTCTTCGTGGCTAATTTTCAGGAGTAACCAAAATCCTTCAGCCACGCGCCATCAGATCAAAAAGCTAAGTCCCTGAGTTTATTATTATTTATTTATTCATTTATTTTTTTGCCTTACAAAATAAATTAGGGTTTACTTTCAAATGTCAATGAACTCCTCCTACACTCACCCTTTGTTGTTTATTTTTCCTTTTCCAATTTTCATGGTTAACCAACCGGTCAAAGCTCAAATGTTCAGTAACCCTGGAACTCCTCTTTTTATTTCCTTTGATTATTACTTATGTCAGACTTTTTGCTTTATTGGGGTTTTTATTCTTACTGTTTTTCCCCCTTCCCCATGGTTTATCATGTAACTGCTTCTGGTGTGTATTGTGTAGCCTTGAAGGCACTTAACCTTGTTTATATTACTGCGTGGTTAGTAATTTAGGGAGTGTAACTTATGAACTGAATTTAGAATAATTAATTTTACAAGATAAATTATTTTGAATTAATCACGTTATTGTGCACCCACACACCTTTTATGGTAACCTCTCTTGTTGCCTGTTGCCTGTTGCCTGTTGCCTGTTGCCTGTTGCCTGTTGCCTGTTGCCTTGTTGCCTTGTGTATTTTCAGTGCAGAATAGCCAAGTCCCTCGGATATGAGGATACCTCAGAAATTTTGCCCTCAGTTCATTCTCAAGATCATAGGTCCCAATGATGCTGCCTTTGATTCACTAATATGATCTCGTCCCTCGAAGTTGCCTACGAAGTGCTGAGGTATCCTCCGGTTGCCTAAAAGTACATGGCTATTGTGATCCTTCCCTTAGACTACCTGCCCCTCTATGGCAAGGGACAGTCTTGTGGCGAACGATAATTCGACGACCCTTCAACCTCCAAATAAAAGGACTTCCTTACCCTCCTATGGTATGGATAGTCCTGAAAGGCTAAAAGAACATTTTTCATCTAACCAGGTACTTTTCCCCTAATTGCTTTGCTCTGGTTTAAAATTCTTTTTCTACCCTTTTTCTAAAAACTCATAAGGCTACGCTCATTTACGAGCTAAAGTCCTTATTTCTTCTTCTTCTACATTTCTGAACTTTTGGTTTCAAAAGAGCAAAGCAATTAATAGCCCATGGAAAACCATGGATGCAAAGGGTGCCTTGCACCTTCCCTTTGTATAAATTACCCCCCGAACTCAGTTTTCTTTTAAAAAGGTTTTTTCTATTTTTTAGCCTTTCATTAATTTGGATAAAATAAAAGTCGGTGGCGACTCTTGCTTACCGTACATTTCAAATAAAGTCAGTTCACCGTATTACAGATGAGAAATGGTGAACTATGTATGATTTTTTCCTTGCTATGAATACTATCATACTTTCCTTTATATTGTTTGATATCTCACCCCTTCTGTTTGAATGTTACCCTTTGTTGGTAACGTGAAAGTAATGATGTGGAGTAGCCGTTTACCTTATAGCTCGAGTCGGCGTGTCCATTGCTCTAAGACGTAGCACTCGGGGGTATTGTTCTTTGCTTTGACTTATGTTGTTATGTTAAGTTGGATTTTGTTGTTGTCTTGTGGAGACATTATGTTTAGTCATTGTTATGTTGACAAACATGTTATGTTTTGAAGTTTAAGAGTTTATGAATTCCGCTACGATGTCTTAAAGTTGTTTGACTTGAATGACTATTTGATTGTGACTCCTCCGTGGATATGTGCTATGTATCTTTATTGATGAGTTGTTATGTTGCACGTGTTTTAAGTCGATAAATGTGACGCCTCAAATATGTTGTTGTTTTTGGTGATTTGTGCATTATGATTTCCATATTAATTGTGGGGTAGATTTGGGGTGTTGCAGAGGACTTGAGTAGAAATGCAAGAAAGAAGTTTCTTCATGATGCAAAATTCTATGTGTGGGATGATCCTTATTTTTCAAGATTGGTGTTGATAATGTGTTAAGGAGGTGTGTGACGAAGGAAGAAGCAAAAAGTATTTTGTGGCATTTTCATAACTCACCTTATGGTGGGCATTATAGTGGACAAAGGACGGCAGCAGAAATTCTTCAATCGGGATTCTTTTGGCCTACCTTGTTCAAAGATGCCTACTTGCATGCTCAAAGTTGTGACAATTGTCAAAGGAGTGGTGGAGTGAACAAAAGAAATTAGATACCGTTACATAATATGTTGGAAGTGGAGGTTTTTGATTGTTGGGGTATAGACTTTGTTGGCCCATTTCCACCATCTTTTGCTTGTGAATACATTTTGGTGGCGGTTGATTACGTTTCAAAATGGGTAGAAGCAAGTGCGTGTGCGAAGGTGGATGGCAAGACCGTGATCAAATTCTTGAAGAAGAACATCTTTACGCGGTTTGGTACACCAAGAGTCCTAATTAGTGATGGAGGGTCACATTTTTGTAACACTCCACTTAAGAAAGTCTTGGAGCATTATGGTGTGAAACACAAGGTTACAACGCCCTACCATCCACAAGCCAATGGACAAGAGGAGGTATCTAATCATGAAATTAAGAGGATTTTGGAAAAAAAGTTTCATCTTCAAGAAAGGATTGGGCGCAAAAGTTAAACGAGGCTTTATGGGCCTATTGGACCGCTTTCAAGGCACCGATTGGTCTCACTCCATTTCAAATGGTCTATGGGAAGAATTGTCATTTACCCGTGGACTTAGAACATAAGACATATTGGGCTTTGAAGTTGCTTAATTTTGATCCTAAGTTGAGCGGTGAGAAAAGAAAGTTACAATGGCATGAAATGGAAGAATTTAGACTTCAAGCCTATGATTCCAACAAGATCTATAAGGAGAAGGTGAAGGGATATCATGACCAGAAGATAGTTGAGAAGGATTTCAAGGAAGGACAACTGGTATTGTTATACAACTCGAGGTTGAAATTGTTTCTCGAAAAATTAAAGTCTAAATGGTCGGGACCGTTCTGAATCAAGGAAGTGAAGAATTATGGAGCGGTTGTTCTTGAAAATCCGGTGACAAATGAGAGTTGGATAGTAAATGGTCAAAGACTTAAGGTGTATCTTGGTGGTGTAGTCCGTAACGTCCGGAAAAATGATTATTTGCGTAATTTAGACATTTGTGATGTTTATTGAAATTTTTGCGTTTTGGGACGATTTAGTCGGTATTAGTTCGGGATAGCGGATCGATATTTAATCGAAAATTTTAATATTTTTAGTATTGGAAATATTAGTGAGTTAATATTTAGCGTTTTGGGAATTTTCCGAGTAATTAAGATTAGACCGGAAATATGAGATATTGAGTAATAAGGGGTATATTTTATTAGGCTCATTTGTGTTTTAATTATTTATTTAATTGTTATGTGATATAATAATTAATTTAATTAATTAATTTTGTGTATAATTGTGTTTATTTGGTTTAATGGGTTAATTGAGTTATTAGAGATTATATCTAATTGGGCCTATTTATTAGAAATAGAAGTAATTGGGTGTTATTTCCTTAAGCTCGTTAAGACATAATATAGTAAGGGTTTAGAGAGGGTTAGAGACACCATAACATTTGTTCATTTCAAGAGAAGAGAAGAGAGGAAAGGAGGAGAAGAGGAGCAAAAGAGGAATAAAGAGAAAAGTTAGGTTTGAAGAAATTGAAGAGGTAAGGGGGAGAATCCTTATTATCATGGGTTAGTATGATTGGATCAATGGGTAGATTAACATGATTTAGGGATTTTGTTCTTCAATTTTTATGATTTTGACATGTTAGGTTTTGTTGAGAATCCACAAAATTGATGTTAAAAATATATTTTGGTGTTAGTAATTAGTACTCTTCATTCATAGAAATAGATACTGTAGCGCTTCAATTCATAGAAATTGGTACTGGAGTGCACTGTGATATGTATGAATTTTATTTTGAATTGTGAATAAAAATTATCCTTGACAATTCTTCTCCACTGCGACATGTATGAATTTTAGTCTATGTTTTTTTCCTAACTGCCAGACCATTTATATGCTAGTTAACATCCCACCGGCAGAAAACGTAAATGCAGCATGTAAATCTCTTATGTATCAAATATTTGGAATGATATTTTAGTATAAAATATAAATACAGCCATTTATATTTTTTTTGGTATAAATCTCTTGTTTCTTTTAGAATCATCTCTTATTAGTATAGGTATTTTGTTTTTTTTAATGATTGATGATAATGATTTTGTTTCGGTAACACTGTAGCTGCATTGTGTCAAATTGAGAAAACCAGTTCAAGTTTACTGATATATACTATTTCAATAGTATAATTAATAATAATAATTAAATAGTATTATTTGTTATAATTTTAGGAGTCTTGGAATTAGAGATAAACAAAATTAAATTACGAGTTAATTTAAGTTAGTTTCAATTTCGATAGAATTCTTAGAGTTGCTTTGAGTTATTAAGAGTCATACTTTTAATTATTTTGCGTAATTCTGACATGTTTAGTGTTGTCAGTTTATGATGTTAGTATTTTTCGTTCTCGTTGAAACTTTACAAATTCATAACTTTCAAACCGTGAATCTGTTTTGAGTACCGTTTGAACCTTTAGAAAGCAAGTGTGATATTATTTTTAATAAAAATAGTTTTGTTGGCGGTAGGTGATATTAATTAATAATTAATAGTTGAATTAATTTCAATAAGTCTATTTGATTGAAATATACTTGGACTTGGATTAATTATTCGGTTTATCGGTAAATTACGGTATTTTGAGAATTTATCCGTACGTAATTGTGTTTTTAGCTCGAATATTTATGTTGAGAATAATATATTGCTATGCCAATGATGTTGTTTTGATAACGTGTATATTCATATATATGTGGTAAATGTGAATTGACATGAGATAGTATGTGTAGCGGGGAAAATCTGAGATCGAAGCCATGGAGTTGAGTCGACTCCATATTTCGTTTGAAATCGCCACCGCGCTTTATTTTTTCAAAGGAAAAGGGAAAAGAACGAAAAACCCGAAGTTTGTTTTTAAAACAAGAAAGAGAACTCAGGTTCGGGTGTTGATTATACAAGGGGAAGGTTTTAAGCACCCCTCATATCTGTGGTACTCCACAGGAACCTTTTTGAAAATCTTTGTCGTGTGTGCTAAAAAAGAGAGTTTGTTTTATTTTTTAAAATAAGCTCGGCAAGACATTAACTCTTGTGCCTACATACCTCCTCGGTGCAATGGAGAAGTCAGAGCTAACGTAGTTTCGCTTAAAGGAAAAACATTTTAAAAAAAAAACGAATAAACACTTTATCGTCGTCGGAGAGAAATACTCAGCCATTGATCTTGAGCATGAGAACAAATGAGTTCTTTCGATCGCAAATGAAAGAAGGGCTCCAACTCGGATAAAATCAACGAGTATGCCACTAGCTCTCTCACGCGGAAAAGATCTCATTATATCAATCAATTTCAAAATCGTGGGGTATAACCACTCGTTTCGACAATTAACGGTGTCTAAACTTTTGAAGAAAAGCCACTAAGGGCAAAAGATGTTTTAAAAGAAAAGTTTTTGAAAAGATTGAAAACATAAGAAGGTTTTTGAAAAAGGGAGAAGATTTTGAAAATTTAAGAATGGGAGGAGATGAAGAGGCTATCCTATTGCGTAAAATAAAAGCTAAGGAAAGAAACGGTCTAACCGAAGAAGAAGCCAACACTTGACATTATGAGTCAAGGTAGAGTTCCCATCCTTTGGATTTATCAATACCAAACCAAAACATTACCACTTGGGGATCCAGAGAAACTTATTATCTTAGCACCATCTCGCATTAAGCACATTAAAATTCTGACGAAAATCGGGCAGAGTAACTTCTGTTTTCGGGTAAAATCCTTATCTCAATGCCTTGGAATTAACCATCAAGGACTTTCAAGGAAATACCTGCACATACAAACAGACAACAATCCAATGACAGACAGACAGAATAACAACAGAGTAACAATATCATAAGGGTCCAGAGGTACTAAGTCCATAAGATCGAATCTCCAAAATGCTCGGGATAGTAACCAATAGTCCAAAAGAGAGCCTTAGGTGTTTTTTAGATTTTCGTTATTTATTAGTGTTTTAGCATAAAAGTAAAGTATGGTCCAAGTGGACAAAAAGAAAATAGCGGAAACATAAACATAGTGTCCAAACGGACAAAGAGAAAATAGCGGAATGTAAATATGATGAAATGATAAAGTAAAGCAATAAAGCAAAATATAAAGAGCAATATAATAAATTGCGGAAATTAAAGTCAATTGTTAGATGTTAAAGATAACCATCTTGAAACTTGTCAAGTATGTTATCAAAGTTAGTAATTAAGATCGATGGTGAGTGAAGGATGTTCTCGGATTTAAATTCAATGAAAATTTATCAGAAGCTTGATAAAATCATAGCGACTACACGATAAACCTTCATAAGTCTTAAATCAACCGCATACAATTCTCTTCCATATTTGATCTTTTTTGATTCGGGACACGAAATATTGCGCTATGTTAAGCAGATCGCCAAGTGATTTATATAGAAATCACCCTACAACGAGGTCGGTCAAAACTTTATGTGCTAATGCATGCGAGAGAAGCGATATGTAGATCACTCTCCGAAAGCAATACCGCACGAAAAGAAAAATGGTGAGTGATCTAGTCTTTACCAAGAATCCATAAGAATTCTCAAGGTATTAAGACTTTCATCGATCAAAATAAAGAGAAACAAAAGATGGAACCACATTAAAAGCTCCTTTCATCCATAATTTCAATCACATAATTTTGCGGATTTGGATTCTCATCCTATCGACGCCCTAAGTCCATTGAAATTAGAGAGAAATTAGGCCTCTAATTTGTGATTCAAAGAAAATATCAAAAGAATGGAGTAAAAGAAGAGTTAGAACCAAAAACAAGTCAAAAATAGCAAAAACAAGCATTCTGCCTCACTGGAAATCGATTTACCTCTGTAGGAAATCGATTTCCTGCCTGCAGAATTCAGATCTGGCGCAAAAAACAGAGTGGAAATCGATTTCCCTCTGTAGAAAATCGATTTCCTGCGCACAGTTTTCAAAAAAACAGCATTATGAACTTTGAAACTTGATTTAGGAAAACATACAAACACCTTATGATCACATATCCATTGTAGCACGAATTTTCCACCAAATCACCATCAAATTGGACCAGTATAGCCTCAAAGATGCATTGAACACAAGCACAAAAGAATCACATTATGATAGATGAAAAAAAGATGAAGAAAATTACCAAATCTTGAACAAAGTTTAGATCTACTTCAAGAATCACCAACACAAATCTTGATCTCTCAACAATTGAAGAAAAAAGAGTGAAATGGATGGTGGTTTAGCTCAAATTTGTGAGGTTCAAGATGTGACTCACAAACTTTATAAAAGAAAAGAGAGCTTTGGTGAATTTGGTAGGGATGAGAAGAGAAATTGCAAGGGGTTTGTTGGCTTTCCAAGCTTGAGAAATGAGAGAGTAGAGACCTCTATTTATAGGATGAGAGCAAGAGTAGTGGCAATTTGGTCATTTTGTGTTTGGTAATTAATTTGTGTTTAATTGGTAATTAAATGGCATTTAAATGGTAAAAAATGGTAAAATGAGGTTTAAGTGGGTTTAATGAAGGGATTATTTTGATGAGGTGGAAATTTGGTAAAATGATCAAATAAAAAAGGTGCCAAAATGATGTCAAGCTTCCCTCCTTATATTGTTTTGAATTTTGCGCACAGGAAATCGATTTCCCACAGGGGTAAATTGATTTCCACCTTCAATTTTAAAAAAAATTTCTTCTTGCACTGTTTTGATTTTTTCATGATCTTTTACCTGTAAAACATAAACAAAAGAGACAAAACACATATTTTATTTTGTATTTTGGTTAGTATTAAACAAATAAAAGCTAAAAGTGCTTGATGATTCCCCTCATAGACAATCACAGTATCAAAGACAAAGCCTCACAATGGTGCTCTTGATTAGTGATTAATATGCAATTGATGTATGATTTTAGGGTCAAAAATTAAGGTATGACAGATGCCCCTATTTAAGTTTCTTCGGTTCGGAGATATGATGATTGGAAATCTTCGTTTTGACGAAATTGAAGAGACTTAAATATATAAAACATACAATTTTTGAACCTAAGATGCAATGCAATTTTTAATGAATGCATATGATGATGAAACAACACTGGGGAGAGAAAGAACTCCACTGGGGAAAGCAAATTTCTTGCGGGGAGAACTCCACTGGGGAAGACAAGGCTCTGTTGGAGAGACGAAACTTTGCTGGGAAAAGAAACTTCACTGGGGAAAACATTTCGCACCAGAGAGGTTAAAGCATCACCTTTCACTAGGGTGAGAAAAGGGGGCATCCCCTTTCACTGGGGATGAGAAAATATGCATCCTCTTTTATTGGGGAATCATAAGATATGCATCCTCTTTCACTGGGGATGAGGAAATATGCATCCTCTTTCACTAGAGAATCAGAATACCCATCTTTCATTAACAGAGAACACATCATCGTTCCACTGATAAAAAGAAATACATCGACGTACGACTGACGATGAAGATAACAAGATACACCCTCGTTCCACTAAAGGTGAACTACCAAGGTTCCACTGGAGGTAGAAAAGAGATGTACCGCCGTACCATTGACGATAACATATACCAACGTTCCACTGAAGGTATAAAAAGAGATATATCGTCGTGCCATTGACGATAAAACATAACATCATTCCACTGATGATATAAAAATAAATACATCGACGTACCACTGACGATGAAGATAACAAGATACACCATCGTTCCACTGAAGATGAACTACCAACGTTCCACTGAAGGTGAACTACCAACGTTCCACTGGAAGTAGAAAAGAGATGTACCGCCGTACCATTGACGATAACATATACCAACGTTCCACTGAAGGTATAAAAAGAGATATATCGCCGTGCCATTGACGATAAAACATTCCATCGTTCCACTGATGATATAAAAAGAAATACATCGACGTACCACTAACGATGAAGATAACAAGATACACCATCGTTCCACTAAAGGTGAACTACCAAGGTTCCACTGGAGGTAGAAAAGAGATGTACCGCCGTACCATTGACGATAACATATACCAACGTTCCACTGAAGGTATAAAAAGAGATATATCGCCGTGCCATTGACGATAAAACATACCATCGTTCCACTGATGATATAAAAAGAAATACATCGACGTACCACTGACGATGAAGATAACAAGACACACCAACATTCCACTGAAGGTGAGAGAGATGTACTGTCGTACCATTGACGATAACATATACCATCGTTCCACTGAAGGTATGAGAAGATATACATCGACGTACCACTGACGATGAAAATAATAAGATACACCAACGTTCCACTGAAGGTGAGAGAGATGCACCGCCGTACCACTGACGGTGAAGAGCAATCAAATATTTTGCTTTTCTTTTCAAAGATTGAGGATGCAAACACAAATGCATAATCTCTTCATTCATCATCCAGCGATCAAAATTCAATCCATGACCAAATGGAAAGAAGCTGCTCAAAAAAGACTAGACCAAGTGAAGGAATAACTCACTGGATTTCTGTTCGTAGGCATTTTGAATAGCATAACTGAAACATATTATCCACCTAGAAATAAATTCAGTGGGCATTTTAAGGATATCGAGTATTTTCTGCTTAAGACACTCTAAATGAAAGAGCAATCTGTTTGACGATAACCTTCATGATAGCAAATATAAATGCATGACTGTTTTTGATGCATGTTAATGATGCATATGCTGCCAAAACTTAGCACAAGGATTAACTCAAGAGATAGAGTACAAAAATAACATAATCAAGCATGTCTCAAGCTGAACACTAGAGGTATCATCCACAAACATGAGCAGAAATTGCTACAAACTTTGATGGCTTCAGAATAAGTGCTACCCAACACTGAGGAAACATTGGAGCTGAGAGAACAAAATAACCGAGTTCTACATCATCTTCGAACCAGGCCAAAAGTACATTGAGTGGAATATATTCTTACTCTTTTGCACATGAATACATCAACATATCCATTCCTTGTAATGCACTCATGAATCGAAGTAAAACTTCTTTTATATTCTTCAAAAGGATTTTGTTGAAATCAATTTTCTCTTTGTTTCAAAAATTATTATCAACAATAGATGACATTTTGAGATATATGAAAGAAATAAGATTGCAAATAACGGGCAAAGGCTCAAACTTTCTTAATAGAATGGTAGCCTGCAAAAGGCAAGACCCCATGGATGATTACAAAGTTTGGAAAGTAGTAATTTTGTGGAAAAGGTACATTGAAATGTAATGACCCCATCCTCTCTCTCAACTTGGAATTCCTGAGCAAAGGCTTCCGTTGAAATGTGTTGAACTTCTTCATGATAAACAGATGACTTCTGATGATCAAGTCTTGTCCGATGTAGTTACTTGCCATGAATCCCTAACTTTTGCCTGGACCGCCCTTTCGGGTTTTCAGTCCACCGGGTATTTTATTCTGTTTATGTCTCTAATTTTTGCCTGGACCGCCCTTTCGGGTTTTCAATCCACCGAGACGCTTTTTTTTGCCTAAGCCGCCCTTTCGGGTTTTCAACTTAGCGAGCTGTTCTTTTATTATTTTTAGGCGAAATATTTCTTGACTACATCAGCATTCACGGGACGTGGGAGCTCTTCTCCATCCATAGTTGCAAGAATTAATGCACCGCCAGAGAAGGCTTTCTTAACAACATATGGTCCTTCAAAATTAGGAGTCCACTTGCCCCTTGAATCGGAGGTGAAAGACAAGATCCTTTTGAGCACGAGGTCGCCTTCTCTGAATACACGAGGTCAAACCTTCTTATCAAAAGCTTTCTTCATTCTCTTCTGGTACAACTAACCATGGCATAAAGCCGTCATTCTCTTTTCTTCTATCAAATTTAATTGATCAAACCTGCTCTGACACCACTCAGCCTCAGATAACTTGGTTTCCATTAAAACTCTCAATGATGGAATCTCAACCTCAATAGGGAGCACTGCTTCCATACCATAAACCAAAGAAAAGGGAGTTGCCCCGGTTGAAGTACGAACAGATGTACGGTACCCATGCAAAGAAAATGGGAGCATCTCATGCCAGTCCTTGTACGTAACAACCATCTTTTGCACAATCTTCTTAATATTCTTATTTGCTGCTTCAACAGCTCCATTCATCTTTGGCCTATAAGGCGAAGAGTTATGATGTTCAATTTTGAAACTTTCACACAGTTCTCTCATCATGCTATTATTCAGATTCGAGCCATTATCAGTGATGATCTTGCTCGGTACACCATATCTGCAGATGATGTTGTTCTTGATAAATCTGACCACAACTTGCTTTGTCACATTAGCATATGAAGCAGCTTCTACCCACTTGGTAAAGTAATCGATTGCTATCAGGATGAATCGATGTCCGTTCGAAGACTTGGGTTCAATCATGCCAATCATATCAATACCCCACATAGAGAAAGGCCATGGAGACGAGATAACATTGAGAAGTGTCGGAGGCACATGAATCTTGTCAGCATACACTTGACACTTGTGACACTTCTTTACAAACTTGTAGCAATCAGATTCCATTGTCAGCCAATAGTAACCTGCTCTAAGCATCTTTTTAGCCATCGAATGTCCATTGGCATGAGTACCAAAAGAACCTTCATGAATTTCATGCATCAACATGTCTGCTTCGTGTCTATCCACGCATCTGAGCAAAACCATGTCATAATTTATTTTGTACAAAACATCAGCATTAATGAAGAAACTGCCAGCCAATCTCCTCAAAGTTTTTTTATCCTTATTTGATGCCCCAAGTGGGTACTCTTGAGTCTGAAGGAAATGCTTGATATCGAAGTACCAAGGCTTCTCATCTGCTGATTCTTCAACTGCGAATACATGAGTAGGTCTATCAAGACGCCTGATTGTAATCTGAGGCTCCTCATTATGGAAATTCACTTTGTACATGAAGACAATGTGGCTAAAGCATCAGCCATCTGATTCTCATCTCGAGGGATGTGGTGGAATTCAACTTTGTTGAAGAATGTCAATAGCCTTCTGGCGTAATCTTTGTAAGGGATTAAACTAGGATGATGAGTTTCCCATTCTCCTTTGATCTGATTAATCACAAGCGCAGAATCTCCATAAACATCAAGAATCTTAATTCTCAGATTAATGGCCTCTTCAAGCCCTATGATGCAAGCTTCATATTCAGCAATATTATTTGTACAATCAAAACATATCCTTGCAGTGAAAGGAACATGCGATCCTTGCGGAGTTATAATAATGGCACCAATACCATGGCCATGAACATTAGAAGCTCCATAAAAAATTAAACCCCATTTGGATCCAGGCTCTGGTCCTTCTTCTGGCAACGGTTCATCCCAATCTTGAGCTCTTAAATACATTATATCTTCATATGGGAAGTCCATTCTGATAGATTGATGATCATCAATTGGTTGATGAGCGAGGTACTCTGCCAACACACTTCCTTTCACAGCTTCCTGAGCTCGGTATTCAATATCATATTCTGATAACAACATCTGCCAGCGAGCAATCCTTCCGGTTAACGCAGGTTTCTCAAATATATACTTAATTGGATCCATTTTGGAAATCAATAGGGTGGTGTGGTTCAACATATACTGTCTTAGTCGGCGAGCAGCCCACACCAAAGCACAACAAGTTTTCTCAAGCAGCGAGTATCTTGTTTCGCACTCGGTAAACTTTTTGCTAAGGTAGTATATTGCATACTCTTTTCGACCAGACTCGTCATGCTGTCCCAACACGCATCCCATTGAATTCTCAAGCACTGTGAGGTACATAATCAAAGGTCTTCCCTCAAATGGAGGGAGCAAAATGGGAGGTTCAAGCAGATATTCTTTGATGTTGTCAAAAGCTTTCTGACAATCTTCATTCCACACACATCCCTGATTTTTCTTTAACAACTTGAAGATTGGCTCACAAGTAGCAGTCATATTAGAAATGAACCTGGAGATATAATTCAAACGTCTGAGGAAACCTCTCACTTGTTTCTCAGTCTTTGGTGCTGGCATTTCCTGAATTGCTTTGACTTTATCAGGATCTACTTCAATTCCTCTCTGACTGACAATGAAACCCAATAATTTTCCGGAACAGACACCAAAAGTGCATTTGTTTGGATTTAAGTGGAGACGATACTTTCTCAAACGCTGAAACAACTCTAAAAGATCCTCCATGTGCCCTTCCTCTGACTGGGACTTGGCAATCATGTCATCCACATAAACCTCAATTTCTTTGTGCATCATATCATGGAAAAGAGTGGTCATGGCCCTCTAATACGTCGCGCCAGCATTCTTCAGCCCAAAAGGCATTACTTTGTAGCAGAATGTCCCCCATGGCGTAATAAAGGTTGTCTTTTCCATGTCTTCAGGTGCCATCTTAATCTGGTTGTATCCTGAAAAACCATCCATAAAGGAGAAAACCTCAAACTTTGTCGTGCTATGTACCAACATATCAATGTGAGGTAGAGGAAAATCATCTTTCGGACTGGCTTTATTCAAATCTCTATAATCAGCACACATACGAACTTTTCCGTCTTTCTTCGGAACAGGCACAATATTGGCAATCCATTGAGGATATACAGAGGTGACAAGGAAACCTGCGTCAATCTGCTTCAAGACCTCATTCTTAATCTTCTCCGCCATATCGGGATGACTTCTTCTTAGCTTTTGCTTGACAGGAGGACATTCAGGTTTCAACGGCAAACGATGCTCCATAATATTTGTGTCCAACCCAGGCATGTCTTGGTAGGACCACGCAAAAATGTCAACATACTCTTTAAGAAGCTCTACCATCCTCTTCTTAACATCTTGACCAACCAGTGCCCCAATCTTGACTTCCTTCTTATCCTCTTCAGAACCCAAGTTGATGACTTCTAACGGCTCTTTATATGGCTGAATGGTGTCTTCCTCGTGCTCAAGCAGTCGGGAAATCTTATCAGGAATACATTCATCACTCTCTTCTTCCGCCTCATACACAGGACACTCGAAGTTAGGAGAGGGTGCAGGGTCATTACTTTCAACGGTTTTATTGATTAATCTGCACAAGTGATTATTATTTCAGGAAAAGGAAAGATATATGTAAACATGTAATCGTGCAGATTATGGCAAATGAAAACAATTTTTAAGGTATTTTGTCTTACCACTTTCCAGAAAAAGCAAAAAGATAAAAAGCATGTATATGCAGAAACAAAATGACTTTTATTGATGATTTTAATGTTTAAAACAAACAGGAAAAAACCCCAACAACTTCACTTTCATCTTGGGCAGAATGAAAGGATTTTGAAAAACATAAAAGCAAATTACTTTGAAGCATGAGTACACTCAGGAATGTCAATGGTGATCCAGTTCTTAATCATCTTTCCATGGGTCACAAAGCTTGGCACTTTTGGCTCTGATTCGTCTTCAATAATAGCGTTCACTTCTGGAGGAGTCGGATGTAGAAACCCAGCACTATGGAACATCTCCTGATAAGGACGAAAAGCAGATTCAGGCTTCATCACAGACTTGTCTGAAGCAGAAAATCCCAGACCAGCTCTATTCTTGTTCTCTTGTAGACTCACCACTTGTCCCCAGACTCCTGAATGTCCATTCTGAACCACCAGCTGAGCGTCTTTGAAGGAGGCAATGGAAGCTTCATCCTTTTTGAATTCATCATTAACAGACAGGGCTTGGAATGCAGTTCCAATGACCACTTCATCAGCTTCTATGGTTCGGAACGAACAGAGATGACTAATCAACAAAGCTTGCTCTCCATTCACAACGACTATCTTTCCATCTTTCACAAATTTCAACTTCTGGTGAAGAGTCGAAGTAACTGCCCCAGCTTCATGGATCCACGGGCGTCCTAATAAGCAAATGTATGCAGGAAAGATGTCCATCACTTGAAAAGTAATCTTAAAGACAAATGGTCTGATACTAGTAGGCAAATCAACCTCTCCGACCACTGATTTCTTCGACCCATCAAAAGCCTTGACAATCACATTGCTAAATCTCATTGGTGTGCCACCATAAGACAGCTTAGCAAGAGTAGATATTGGCATGACGTTCAGTGATGAGCCAGTATCGATCAACACATTAGACATTGAGTCCTCTTTGCAACTGACAGAAATGTGCAAAGCCAAATTATGATTTCTTCCTTCCTCAGGCAAATCTTCATCACTGAAGCTCAAATTGTTACATGCGGTGATATTACTCACAACCCCATTAAACTGATCCAGCGTCACGTCATGATCCACAAAGGCTTGATCAAGTATTTTCATCAAAGAATCCCTATGAGCAGGAGAACTCGTCAGCAGCTCCATTATAGAGATCTTGTACGGAGTACGATGCAACTGATCCACAATCTTATAATCACTCGTCTTGATAAGCTTCAAAATCTCATCCATTTCCTTTCCTGAAGACGACCCTTCATTAACTTTTGTCGCATCATTATTGTTCACAGGCACTTGAGTAGGATTCCTCTGGACATCCACAACTGTTTGGGGCTGAGTAAAAACCCGTCCACTTCTAGTCACTCTACTAACATCTGCTATATTCTCAACAGAAGACAGAGGCTTAATCTCAACTTCTTTTCCAGCTTCCAGCATGGTGGCATTGTATCTGTAAGGCATAGCTTTGTCAGAACTATAAGGTACATATCCAGGCAAACATATCACAAGAGGTTCTACAGCAGCTTTGCCATAATAACCAATCTCTACACATTCCGGAATTTCAAAACACGGCTCGATCACATTGACATCATCTTCATCTCTATCCCTCAGAATCTCAATGAGCCTTTGATCTATCATCTCTTGTAAGTCTCTTCTCACAACGTAACATCCTCGAGGATTGGCCGAACAAATCCTACAAGCAACATGATTATGCTCATAATGACTATACTCACATAGAGTGGCATGCATCTCCACCAATGATCCTCTGATGTGTTCCACACGATAAATCTTATACTTCCCAGGGCACCCATATACCATATTCACAGCAGACGCTTCATGAGTCGGCAATGGATTGTTCTGCACATTCGGGCCAATATCACGGAAGGAAAGCATACCAGAACGAACCAATCTTTGAACTTCATTCTTCAAAGGCCAATAATTTTCCAAATTATGCCCAGGAGCATTCTAATGAAAAGCACAAGTGGCATCAGCTTTTTACCACCAAGGGAGTTTCTCTGGAACAGGAGGCGGTGACCTTGGTTGAACTAACTTCTTATGAATTAGAGCAGGATACAGTTCAGTGTACGTCATGGGGATAGGATCAATATTAACTCGAGGGTACGGATTCCGCCTTGCTGGTTGTTGATTAACAGGAGCTACAGGCACTGAATTCACAACAGGAGTTACTGACGCCACTTGTTGAGATTGATTTCTGAATCGACTATTCCTCCCATGAGAAACAGCATTAGCATCTGATTCTTTCTTCTTCTGGAACGAAAAACCATACTTCTTCGCACCACCAGACGAATTGTCATTCCGAACCAGACGGCCTTCTCGCACAGCTTCTTCCAACCTGACACCCATACCCACCATTTCGGTGAAGTCTACAGGAGCACTTGCAATCATCTTCTCATAGTAAAACGGACCAAGAGTCTTAAGGAAAATCTTAGTCATCTCTTTCTCTTTCATCGGAGGAATCACTTGGGCGGCAACCTCACGCCATCTCTGAGCATATTCCTTGAAGAATTCCTTCTCTTTCTGCATCATAGCTCGCAGTTGATCCCTATCAGGAGCCATGTCCACATTATACTTGTATTGCTTCACAAACGCCTCAGCTAAGTCATTAAAAGTGCGAATATGGGTGCTATCGAGGCCCATATACCACTTAGAAGCAGCTCCAATCAAACTGTCTTGGAAATAGTGAATCAACAGATGTTGATCATCAGTGTGAGTGGACATCTTCCTTACATACATCACCAGATGTGCCTGAGGACAGGAATTTCCTTTATACTTCTCAAATTTAGGTAGCTTGAACTTAGCAGGTACTTTCACATTGGGAACAAGGCAGAGATCATGCACATTCTTTCCAAACAGTTCTTTCCCACGCAAGGCTTTCATTTCTTTCTGCAGTTCCTCAAACTGATCTTGGAAACCATCCATTCGGTCTTGAATTTCACTTGGAGCAGCATCATAAATGGGCTCTGGGACAAAAGGACCAGTATGATCAATAGGAGATGTGTTGACCATAACAGGGGTCAACGGACGAGTCAGCTCAGGAACAGACAGATAACCTTCAGGCATACCCCAGGGATATCCATTAGGCATACGTTGCTGAGTAGCACCAACAGGAACAGCAGGAATTGTTGTAGCAGCAATTTCAAAAATCACAGTAGCTTGACCCTGAGCTTGGGCATTGGGAGGAGGAATCTGATTCTGATTCTGATTTTGATTTTGAGCGGCCATTGATGTCTCAACTAGAGCAGTGAGACGATCCACACCAGATCTCAAAGTAACAACCTCTTCACGTAGCTCACGATTCTCTTGTTCAAGACCTTACATCTTCTTCTTGCAGTTAGCTCGAGTGTTATACCGGTGAGACAGCTTGATTCTGTATGAAGAACACTGAATAAGACCTCGGGAATACTCTCGGAAGCAAGACCAAAATGCAGAATGATGCATGAAATGCAATGCAAATGATTTTTATTGGTTTTCAAGGAACTTTAAGACTTCAATTGTAAACATTAGCAAAAACAATATAAAACATAACATCATTCTTTCATTAGTAATGGAAAAGTTTACAAAAGGATTCAAAGATCCAAAATTACAAAACAAAGGAAAAGCTAAAAACTAGAAGGGAACACTTCTGACGAAGATCCAACTCCTCTCTGCAGCTTCCTACGGAGCTTCTCCAACTCATCTTCATAAAAGGCCTTCAAATGAGCATTCTCGACCATCGGCTTATTAGCAAATTCTTTCCATGCAACTGAATCTTCATGACTACTAGAGGAAAATAAATCCTCTTGTTGTCTCTTCCGCTTTTCTCCATGTTGTTGAAGTAGCTCTTCTTGATGACGAATCTGATCATCCTTTTCCATCAACCAACCATCTTGGATATCAAGCATTTCATCCTTTTCTTTCAAAAGTATCTTCAACTCTTTATTCTCAATTTCCGAAGCACGAAACTTCTTTTCCCAAGCATCTCTTTCCATTCTCATCTTAGCCACGAGCTCTAGATGCTCTTCACTACTTTCAACAGGAGTAGTGAAAGATAATGGTGGAGTAATGAGTAGAGAAGGCTCCTCAAGTAAATAAGGCATCTGAAAAGTGTGAGCTCTAGCTTGAACCCAATCAGTGTAGTCTTTGAGAGCAACACATTGCTTTTTTCCCAAATGTCTCTTCCTATCAATATGGTGCCAAGCACGCACAAACCGATTTCTCATATCTGAATTTCCATCTTGATTAAGATAGAAGATTCCTGACACAAGAATACTAGCGGGTCGCTCCTTCATGGGGTAGCAAAATTGACGCCTTGCAAGAACGGGGTTGTAGGTAATTCCTCCTTGTATACCAAGAAGAGATACATTAGGGAATTCTCCACAACTATCGATAATCTTGCCAATATCATAAGCAGGATTGTACCAATGGATATTCCCATTAGTAAGAGGCATGATCTTCTGAGACCATGAGAGACCATCCGGATTGCTCAAGAAATTCTTAATAGAATGGTAGCCTGCAAAAGGCAAGACCCCATGGATGATTACAAAGTTTGGAAAGTAGTAATTTTGTGGAAAAGGTACATTGAAATGTAATGACCCCATCCTCTCTCTCAACTTGGAATTCCTGAGCAAAGGCTTCCGTTGAAATGTGTTGAACTTCTTCATGATAAACAGATGACTTCTGATGATCAAGTCTTGTCCGATGTAGTTACTTGCCATGAATCCCTAACTTTTGCCTGGACCGCCCTTTCGGGTTTTCAGTCCACCGGGTATTTTATTCTGTTTATGTCTCTAATTTTTGCCTGGACCGCCCTTTCGGGTTTTCAATCCACCGAGACGCTCTTTTTTGCCTAAGCCGCCCTTTCGGGTTTTCAACTTAGCGAGCTGTTCTTTTATTATTTTTAGGCGAAATATTTCTTGACTACATCAGCATTCACGGGACGTGGGAGCTCTTCTCCATCCATAGTTGCAAGAATTAATGCACCGCCAGAGAAGGCTTTCTTAACAACATATGGTCCTTCAAAATTAGGAGTCCACTTGCCCCTTGAATCGGAGGTGAAAGACAAGATCCTTTTGAGCACGAGGTCGCCTTCTCTGAATACACGAGGTCAAACCTTCTTATCAAAAGCTTTCTTCATTCTCTTCTGGTACAACTAACCATGGCATAAAGCCGTCATTCTCTTTTCTTCTATCAAATTTAATTGATCAAACCTGCTCTGACACCACTCAGCCTCAGATAACTTGGTTTCCATTAAAACTCTCAATGATGGAATCTCAACCTCAATAGGGAGCACTGCTTCCATACCATAAACCAAAGAAAAGGGAGTTGCCCCGGTTGAAGTACGAACAGATGTACGGTACCCATGCAAAGAAAATGGGAGCATCTCATGCCAGTCCTTGTACGTAACAACCATCTTTTGCACAATCTTCTTAATATTCTTATTTGCTGCTTCAACAGCTCCATTCATCTTTGGCCTATAAGGCGAAGAGTTATGATGTTCAATTTTGAAACTTTCACACAGTTCTCTCATCATGCTATTATTCAGATTCGAGCCATTATCAGTGATGATCTTGCTCGGTACACCATATCTGCAGATGATGTTGTTCTTGATAAATCTGACCACAACTTGCTTTGTCACATTAGCATATGAAGCAGCTTCTACCCACTTGGTAAAGTAATCGATTGCTATCAGGATGAATCGATGTCCGTTCGAAGACTTGGGTTCAATCATGCCAATCATATCAATACCCCACATAGAGAAAGGCCATGGAGACGAGATAACATTGAGAAGTGTCGGAGGCACATGAATCTTGTCAGCATACACTTGACACTTGTGACACTTCTTTACAAACTTGTAGCAATCAGATTCCATTGTCAGCCAATAGTAACTTGCTCTAAGCATCTTTTTAGCCATCGAATGTCCATTGGCATGAGTACCAAAAGAACCTTCATGAATTTCATGCATCAACATGTCTGCTTCGTGTCTATCCACGCATCTGAGCAAAACCATGTCATAATTTATTTTGTACAAAACATCAGCATTAATGAAGAAACTGCCAGCCAATCTCCTCAAAGTTTTTTTATCCTTATTTGATGCCCCAAGTGGGTACTCTTGAGTCTGAAGGAAATGCTTGATATCGAAGTACCAAGGCTTCTCATCTGCTGATTCTTCAACTGCGAATACATGAGTAGGTCTATCAAGACGCCTGATTGTAATCTGAGGCTCCTCATTATGGAAATTCACTTTGTACATGAAGACAATGTGGCTAAAGCATCAGCCATCTGATTCTCATCTCGAGGGATGTGGTGGAATTCAACTTTGTTGAAGAATGTCAATAGCCTTCTGGCGTAATCTTTGTAAGGGATTAAACTAGGATGATGAGTTTCCCATTCTCCTTTGATCTGATTAATCACAAGCGCAGAATCTCCATAAACATCAAGAATCTTAATTCTCAGATTAATGGCCTCTTCAAGCCCTATGATGCAAGCTTCATATTCAGCAATATTATTTGTACAATCAAAACATATCCTTGCAGTGAAAGGAACATGCGATCCTTGCGGAGTTATAATAATGGCACCAATACCATGGCCATGAACATTAGAAGCTCCATAAAAAATTAAACCCCATTTGGATCCAGGCTCTGGTCCTTCTTCTGGCAACGGTTCATCCCAATCTTGAGCTCTTAAATACATTATATCTTCATATGGGAAGTCCATTCTGATAGATTGATGATCATCAATTGGTTGATGAGCGAGGTACTCTGCCAACACACTTCCTTTCACAGCTTCCTGAGCTCGGTATTCAATATCATATTCTGATAACAACATCTGCCAGCGAGCAATCCTTCCGGTTAACGCAGGTTTCTCAAATATATACTTAATTGGATCCATTTTGGAAATCAATAGGGTGGTGTGGTTCAACATATACTGTCTTAGTCGGCGAGCAGCCCACACCAAAGCACAGCAAGTTTTCTCAAGCAGCGAGTATCTTGTTTCGCACTCGGTAAACTTTTTGCTAAGGTAGTATATTGCATACTCTTTTCGACCAGACTCGTCATGCTGTCCCAACACGCATCCCATTGAATTCTCAAGCACTGTGAGGTACATAATCAAAGGTCTTCCCTCAACTGGAGGGAGCAAAATGGGAGGTTTAAGCAGATATTCTTTGATGTTGTCAAAAGCTTTCTGACAATCTTCATTCCACACACATCCCTGATTTTTCTTTAACAACTTGAAGATTGGCTCACAAGTAGCAGTCATATTAGAAATGAAGCTGGAGATATAATTCAAACGTCTGAGGAAACCTCTCACTTGTTTCTCAGTCTTTGGTGCTGGCATTTCCTGAATTGCTTTGACTTTATCAGGATCTACTTCAATTCCTCTCTGACTGACAATGAAACCCAATAATTTTCCGGAACAGACACCAAAAGTGCATTTGTTTGGATTTAAGTGGAGACGATACTTTCTCAAACGCTGAAACAACTCTAAAAGATCCTCCATGTGCCCTTCCTCTGACTGGGACTTGGCAATCATGTCATCCACATAAACCTCAATTTCTTTGTGCATCATATCATGGAAAAGAGTGGTCATGGCCCTCTAATACGTCGCGCCAGCATTCTTCAGCCCAAAAGGCATTACTTTGTAGCAGAATGTCCCCCATGGCGTAATAAAGGTTGTCTTTTCCATGTCTTCAGGTGCCATCTTAATCTGGTTGTATCCTGAAAAACCATCCATAAAGGAGAAAACCTCAAACTTTGTCGTGCTATGTACCAACATATCAATGTGAGGTAGAGGAAAATCATCTTTCGGACTGGCTTTATTCAAATCTCTATAATCAGCACACATACGAACTTTTCCGTCTTTCTTCGGAACAGGCACAATATTGGCAATCCATTGAGGATATACAGAGGTGACAAGGAAACCTGCGTCAATCTGCTTCAAGACCTCATTCTTAATCTTCTCCGCCATATCGGGATGACTTCTTCTTAGCTTTTGCTTGACAGGAGGACATTCAGGTTTCAACGGCAAACGATGCTCCATAATATTTGTGTCCAACCCAGGCATGTCTTGGTAGGACCACGCAAAAATGTCAACATACTCTTTAAGAAGCTCTACCATCCTCTTCTTAACATCTTGACCAACCAGTGCCCCAATCTTGACTTCCTTCTTATCCTCTTCAGAACCCAAGTTGATGACTTCTAACGGCTCTTTATATGGCTGAATGGTGTCTTCCTCGTGCTCAAGCAGTCGGGAAATCTTATCAGGAATACATTCATCACTCTCTTCTTCCGCCTCATACACAGGACACTCGAAGTTAGGAGAGGGTGCAGGGTCATTACTTTCAACGGTTTTATTGATTAATCTGCACAAGTGATTATTATTTCAGGAAAAGGAAAGATATATGTAAACATGTAATCGTGCAGATTATGGCAAATGAAAACAATTTTTAAGGTATTTTGTCTTACCACTTTCCAGAAAAAGCAAAAAGATAAAAAGCATGTATATGCAGAAACAAAATGACTTTTATTGATGATTTTAATGTTTAAAACAAACAGGAAAAAACCCCAACAACTTCACTTTCATCTTGGGCAGAATGAAAGGATTTTGAAAAACATAAAAGCAAATTACTTTGAAGCATGAGTACACTCAGGAATGTCAATGGTGATCCAGTTCTTAATCATCTTTCCATGGGTCACAAAGCTTGGCACTTTTGGCTCTGATTCGTCTTCAATAATAGCGTTCACTTCTGGAGGAGTCGGATGTAGAAACCCAGCACTATGGAACATCTCCTGATAAGGACGAAAAGCAGATTCAGGCTTCATCACAGACTTGTCTGAAGCAGAAAATCCCAGACCAGCTCTATTCTTGTTCTCTTGTAGACTCACCACTTGTCCCCAGACTCCTGAATGTCCATTCTGAACCACCAGCTGAGCGTCTTTGAAGGAGGCAATGGAAGCTTCATCCTTTTTGAATTCATCATTAACAGACAGGGCTTGGAATGCAGTTCCAATGACCACTTCATCAGCTTCTATGGTTCGGAACGAAGAGAGATGACTAATCAGCAAAGCTTGCTCTCCATTCACAACGACCATCTTTCCATCTTTCACAAATTTCAACTTCTGGTGAAGAGTCGAAGTAACTGCCCCAGCTTCATGGATCCACGGGCGTCCTAATAAGCAAATGTATGCAGGAAAGATGTCCATCACTTGAAAAGTAATCTTAAAGACAAATGGTCTGATACTAATAGGCAAATCAACCTCTCCGACCACTGATTTCTTCGACCCATCAAAAGCCTTGACAATCACATTGCTAAATCTCATTGGTGTGCCACCATAAGACAGCTTAGCAAGAGTAGATATTGGCATGACGTTCAGTGATGAGCCAGTATCGATCAACACATTAGACATTGAGTCCTCTTTGCAACTGACAGAAATGTGCAAAGCCAAATTATGATTTCTTCCTTCCTCAGGCAAATCTTCATCACTGAAGCTCAAATTGTTACATGCGGTGATATTACTCACAACCCCATTAAACTGATCCAGCGTCACATCATGATCCACAAAGGCTTGATCAAGTATTTTCATCAAAGAATCCCTATGAGCAGGAGAACTCGTCAGCAGCTCCATTATAGAGATCTTGTACGGAGTACGATGCAACTGATCCACAATCTTATAATCACTCGTCTTGATAAGCTTCAAAATCTCATCCATTTCCTTTCCTGAAGACGACCCTTCATTAACTTTTGTCGCATCATTATTGTTCACAGGCACTTGAGTAGGATTCCTCTGGACATCCACAACTGTTTGGGGCTGAGTAAAAACCCGTCCACTTCTAGTCACTCTACTAACATCTGCTATATTCTCAACAGAAGACAGAGGCTTAATCTCAACTTCTTTTCCAGCTTCCAGCATGGTGGCATTGTATCTGTAAGGCATAGCTTTGTCAGAACTATAAGGTACATATCCAGGCAAACATATCACAAGAGGTTCTACAGCAGCTTTGCCATAATAACCAATCTCTACACATTCCGGAATTTCAAAACACGGCTCGATCACATTGACATCATCTTCATCTCTATCCCTCAGAATCTCAATGAGCCTTTGATCTATCATCTCTTGTAAGTCTCTTCTCACAACGTAACATCCTCGAGGATTGGCCGAACAAATCCTACAAGCAACATGATTATGCTCATAATGACTATACTCACATAGAGTGGCATGCATCTCCACCAATGATCCTCTGATGTGTTCCACACGATAAATCTTATACTTCCCAGGGCACCCATATACCATATTCACAGCAGACGCTTCATGAGTCGGCAATGGATTGTTCTGCACATTCGGGCCAATATCACGGAAGGAAAGCATACCAGAACGAACCAATCTTTGAACTTCATTCTTCAAAGGCCAATAATTTTCCAAATTATGCCCAGGAGCATTCTAATGAAAAGCACAAGTGGCATCAGCTTTTTACCACCAAGGGAGTTTCTCTGGAACAGGAGGCGGTGACCTTGGTTGAACTAACTTCTTATGAATTAGAGCAGGATACAGTTCAGTGTACGTCATGGGGATAGGATCAATATTAACTCGAGGGTACGGATTCCGCCTTGCTGGTTGTTGATTAACAGGAGCTACAGGCACTGAATTCACAACAGGAGTTACTGACGCCACTTGTTGAGATTGATTTCTGAATCGACTATTCCTCCCATGAGAAACAGCATTAGCATCTGATTCTTTCTTCTTCTGGAACGAAAAACCATACTTCTTCGCACCACCAGACGAATTGTCATTCCGAACCAGACGGCCTTCTCGCACAGCTTCTTCCAACCTGACACCCATACCCACCATTTCGGTGAAGTCTACAGGAGCACTTGCAATCATCTTCTCATAGTAAAACGGACCAAGAGTCTTAAGGAAAATCTTAGTCATCTCTTTCTCTTTCATCGGAGGAATCACTTGGGCGGCAACCTCACGCCATCTCTGAGCATATTCCTTGAAGAATTCCTTCTCTTTCTGCATCATAGCTCGCAGTTGATCCCTATCAGGAGCCATGTCCACATTATACTTGTATTGCTTCACAAACGCCTCAGCTAAGTCATTAAAAGTGCGAATATGGGTGCTATCGAGGCCCATATACCACTTAGAAGCAGCTCCAATCAAACTGTCTTGGAAATAGTGAATCAACAGATGTTGATCATCAGTGTGAGTGGACATCTTCCTTACATACATCACCAGATGTGCCTGAGGACAGGAATTTCCTTTATACTTCTCAAATTTAGGTAGCTTGAACTTAGCAGGTACTTTCACATTGGGAACAAGGCAGAGATCATGCACATTCTTTCCAAACAGTTCTTTCCCACGCAAGGCTTTCATTTCTTTCTGCAGTTCCTCAAACTGATCTTGGAAACCATCCATTCGGTCTTGAATTTCACTTGGAGCAGCATCATAAATGGGCTCTGGGACAAAAGGACCAGTATGATCAATAGGAGATGTGTTGACCATAACAGGGGTCAACGGACGAGTCAGCTCAGGAACAGACAGATAACCTTCAGGCATACCCCAGGGATATCCATTAGGCATACGTTGCTGAGTAGCACCAACAGGAACAGCAGGAATTGTTGTAGCAGCAATTTCAAAAATCACAATAGCTTGACCCTGAGCTTGGGCATTGGGAGGAGGAATCTGATTCTGATTCTGATTTTGATTTTGAGCGGCCATTGATGTCTCAACTAGAGCAGTGAGACGATCCACACCAGATCTCAAAGTAACAACCTCTTCACGTAGCTCACGATTCTCTTGTTCAAGACCTTACATCTTCTTCTTGCAGTTAGCTCGAGTGTTATACCGGTGAGACAGCTTGATTCTGTATGAAGAACACTGAATAAGACCTCGGGAATACTCTCGGAAGCAAGACCAAAATGCAGAATGATGCATGAAATGCAATGCAAATGATTTTTATTGGTTTTCAAGGAACTTTAAGACTTCAATTGTAAACATTAGCAAAAACAATATAAAACATAACATCATTCTTTCATTAGTAATGGAAAAGCTTACAAAAGGATTCAAAGATCCAAAATTACAAAACAAAGGAAAAGCTAAAAACTAGAAGGGAACACTTCTGACGAAGATCCAACTCCTCTCTGCAGCTTCCTACGGAGCTTCTCCAACTCATCTTCATAAAAGGCCTTCAAATGAGCATTCTCGACCATCGGCTTATTAGCAAATTCTTTCCATGCAACTGAATCTTCATGACTACTAGAGGAAAATAAATCCTCTTGTTGTCTCTTCCGCTTTTCTCCATGTTGTTGAAGTAGCTCTTCTTGATGACGAATCTGATCATCCTTTTCCATCAACCAACCATCTTGGATATCAAGCATTTCATCCTTTTCTTTCAAAAGTATCTTCAACTCTTTATTCTCAATTTCCGAAGCACGAAACTTCTTTTCCCAAGCATCTCTTTCCATTCTCATCTTAGCCACGAGCTCTAGATGCTCTTCACTACTTTCAACAGGAGTAGTGAAAGATAATGGTGGAGTAATGAGTAGAGAAGGCTCCTCAAGTAAATAAGGCATCTGAAAAGTGTGAGCTCTAGCTTGAACCCAATCAGTGTAGTCTTTGAGAGCAACACATTGCTTTTTTCCCAAATGTCTCTTCCTATCAATATGGTGCCAAGCACGCACAAACCGATTTCTCATATCTGAATTTCCATCTTGATTAAGATAGAAGATTCCTGACACAAGAATACTAGCGGGTCGCTCCTTCATGGGGTAGCAAAATTGACGCCTTGCAAGAATGGGGTTGTAGGTAATTCCTCCTTGTATACCAAGAAGAGATACATTAGGGAATTCTCCACAACTATCGATAATCTTGCCAATATCATAAGCAGGATTGTACCAATGGATATTCCCATTAGTAAGAGGCATGATCTTCTGAGACCATGAGAGACCATCCGGATTGCTCAAGAAATTCTTAATAGAATGGTAGCCTGCAAAAGGCAAGACCCCATGGATGATTACAAAGTTTGGAAAGTAGTAATTTTGTGGAAAAGGTACATTGAAATGTAATGACCCCATCCTCTCTCTCAACTTGGAATTCCTGAGCAAAGGCTTCCGTTGAAATGTGTTGAACTTCTTCATGATAAACAGATGACTTCTGATGATCAAGTCTTGTCCGATGTAGTTACTTACCATGAATCCCTAACTTTTGCCTGGACCGCCTGTCATACCCTAATTTTTGACCCCCCTGAGATGACATATCTTCAGGATTTTCATCAAGTCAAAGCAAGTACCCAGAGCAGCCTGACATTCAATCGAGGGTGTTCAAAGACAAGAAAACTCAGGCAAAGGATCAATCAATAGAGGGATTAGTCTCTAATACAATCATAAGACTCAAAAGCCTCATTATTACACCTATGATTGATTAAGACACCCAGTCATCTAAGTACAGGATTACTCAGATCAACAGACTAGGGATTGGAGCCTATCAAGGACTAAAATCAGGGATCACATTTGGGAAGCCCTAAAAAACCTCAAGGGATCATTCAAAGACATCAATCATCTTCAAATATCTCATATTACAAGATCCACTGGACATCACACTTCAATTCAAAGTCTACAGTCATTATTTTCACATGGTCGACAAATTAGGGTTTTGACCTAATTCACCAAGATAGTTGACTTTTTAATCAGGGCATGAATCCAAAACTCAAGACATGATTCAAGAGTCTTTACTACCTCAATATAATCCATTTACATCATTCATTTGAGGAGAAGATCTTGTTTCTACACAAAAAGCCCAAAAATTCACTTTGTCAAGAAAAGTCAACTGTACAGATTCATCATTGACTTTTAAGGTTTTTGGTCAAAAAATGACTTTTAAGGATCAATATCATCAATATATGGATAATGAAGTCATTTGACCAAAGAAATTCAAAGAAATTCATTAAGGAACAAAAAGTCGGGAATTAGGGTTTTTGAAGGCATGGTGAGAACTCAAAATTTCACCTACACAACTCAAAAAACTTCCAACATGAAAGTTGTAGATCTTGCAAAATAAAACAACATCTTACAAGGGAACTTTTTTCAAAAGATCAACCATTTATGAAGTTTTGGAAATTTTGAAGTTTAGGTCATAAACACTTAGAAATTTTTCTAAGTGTTTTAACCTAGTTTTCATCCAACTTTGGGCTCATTTTTCACAAATTTCCCAAATGATTCTGAAGAAGACATAAACTAATGATTTGAAGTAGATGTTTAGGGCTTTCCAAATTGTGTTCAACCTTCTCCAAATTCAATTTGAGCTAGGAGTTATGCTTGTTCAAAGTTGGCCTCATGAAGTAAAATTATAGGTCATGTACAATTTGAAACTTTGCAATTTTGTGCATTTTGCTTCACTAAGTGATGCTACACGACCTCTAATGCATCTGAAACCATACCATACATCAATTTCCATCATTGCATAAGGATTAGAGAAGATTCCCAAAAACAAAGGCATGTGATTATGTAATGATTGCATTTTTGAATTTATGACAAATTGGTGATTCATCAAAGGAATCTTCTCCCAACCAATTGGAGCTCATTTCTGCAGCCATTTGGTCCCCTAAGATCAAGCAAAACCGAGGGCTAGGGAGTGGTATCAAAGAGCTCATCATTGCACTTGGAATATTCTTTGAATTTCTTCATGGCTAAGAAACCAAACTTGCTTCACTAAGCAAGCTCACTCTCCCAATCAGTACTGAGACATTTGCCTATAAATAGAGGCCTCATTCTCATTCAGAAACACACCAAAGCAACCATATTCCTTGCTTTCTCTTTCTCTTCTCATGTTCATTGTTTTTCAAAGTTCTTTGGCAAGAAGAATCGATTTCTTCAAACCAGAGCTTATCTTTGGAAAGTGAGCATTCTAACATCTCAAGGGAGGTCATTTGAGGTGATCCAAGCACCTGGATCACTTCTGTAAGTAGAGGAACACCATTGTTGCTCTCACTTTGGAGCATTTGCAGTTGGAGGTCCATAGAGTGATTCAGGAGGTTTCAAGCCAAGCCAATCATTCAGGCACACTCCTCAGGTCATAGTGAAGCTAACCAGATGGCTGCAGCTCATCTGTAACTCCAAATTCAACAACCTCCATGTTCACTTGAAGCTGAAATCGAGGGAGGTCCATAGAGAAATTCAGAAGGATTCAAGCTCCAATAAGCATTCAGTTAGCACCATTGAGTCTCAAGGAAGCTATTGAGATCATTCATTCAAACCCAGGTGCTCTCAATCATCCTCACGACCTCCATTTTCAGAGGTAAGTTTCTGAACTTCACCTCTTTAATTTAAGCACTCACTGAGTTAAAGCTCGATTCTATCTTGTTTAGCATCATCAGAGGATTGAAAACCCTCTATCATCTTGCATTTATTCGTCTTGTTTGTCATTTAATTTCAAATTTAGGGTTTATATGTTCTTAGAGTTTTCTGAGAAATTAGGTAGCTATAGTTTATATAAATAAATGTTAGTTACATATCTGGATTCGTGAGGAAATTTAGAACAAGATTGATGTTTACATCATGTCATTTAGTTGAGAAACCAGAGAGTTAGGATTTTGAAAATCTTTGAGCTCGAGGAAGAAGATGACTATGGCCATGGCGCGCAAAATTTGAATCTGGGGCCAAAGTTTATTTTATTTTGAATGGTATGCGTTCCTTAAACGACTGAACAACTTGCCCTAGTGGCCTCCCATACGCCCTTAGTCTCATCATGCCTCAAGTCTGGGGTTCGAATCCCCCTCGCCCCAGACTTTTTGATTCTTTTATTTTTCAATGATTTACTAGTTGTTTTGAAACATGACCAAATGAATGCAAGTTACTATCACCACACGCGCGTTGGCTCAGTGGTGTTTGTTTTGAGTGTGTGACCTAGAGGGCGTGGGTTCAAACCCTCCAAGGGCCAAAACTATTTTTTTAACACACAATTTCTTTCATTTTCTCACAAACTTCACATATTTATTTAACCTATCAAATTAATCTATTTTCACTTCATTTTTCACACACTTATCATTTAATATACCTATTTTGTGAGTAAATAAAAAAATCATAAAAATATTATTTATTTCATATATTTTTATTAGGTTTAAAATAGTATGTTTTAAGTGTTTTCTTAAATACTTTAAAATACATATATTCACTTTGTTTTAACCTAATCATTTTGTAAATAAAGTTCATGATAAAACCCTAATTGTTTAGGTCTTAATTAAGTAAAAATCTTTATTTTTACTTTGATTAAGTTGATTTTTGTCAATATTCAAAACTGTTTTCAATCTCTAATTAAACGGATGATTAAGGTTTTCAAACAACAAAACCTTGTATCATTCCAAATCATTTTCAAATTGCTTTTATACCAGTACTGTAAAGTACTGGGCCTCTAATAGAGTGTAAGTCCCAAAAACCTTCTCTTCTTAGCTTGTTTTCAAAACTGTATTTTCAAAATCTTCTTTCTGTTTTCAAAACATTCTTCTGGTATTTGAAGGGCATTATTCCCGGTGAAACTCTTCAGATACCTATGTGACCTTTGTCCATCTTCACTTCTTCTGTTTTCAAAAACCCTTAACTGTTTATCATATATTCAACTGTCATCAACAAAACAACAAAAATACTGTTGAGGCTCTGTACATACTTCTTCAAAGGCCTCCACTCCATCCAGGTTAGGCTTTACAAGCTTTCAATTTACAGTCTTTATTTAACTTACTGTCAAATATAAACTGTGCATATATTAGTTTAGGACTACGTTTGAGTATAAACCTTAGGACAGTTAAACTATATATATATTATAGGAATATGGCCTAGGATTGAGAATGTCTTCCCGGTGAAGGCTCTTTCCTAATTAGAGATCTGTAGTTCAAACCCCCAAGATGAATTATTCCCGGTGAAACATCTTGGCAAAAACCTTAGAATCCCAAAATAATAGGACACATCCACCCAAAGAGGAATTATTCCCGGTGAAACCTCTTACCCATTTGCTTAGAGCCAAAATAAGTTCAAAACCACATAGCTTTCTCTTGTGCTATAACAAGGACCCTCGATTAGCCTCCTCTTGGGCTTTGTACAAGGACCCACAGGCTTCTTAAAAGCATTTCCAGCTTCCTCTTGAGCTTGTATACAAGGACCCATCAGGTTTCTTATAAACATTGGAACAGGTCTTTAGTCACCTTTTAGCCTACCCTGGTGAGTTTCTTCCAATTTAAACCAGACTTTAAACAAGCTAAGTTTGTCTCAATTTTGCATTGAGTACACCTTTTGGAATGAGAGACATGGACAGTCTCTGTCACCCTTATCTTCATCAATCTTCCTTAGCAGAGTCTAGGATCCATGTTTGATCATCCTCAGCATGTGTCAGCCTTCATCTTGGGCTTTAAACAAGAAGTCTCCATTAGATAATCTTTCTGCCATTCATTTTCAACAAAACCCCTGGAAAGGGTTAGCCTCCAAAGTCAATTAATAAAAATCTGTTTAAAATGTCAAAACCCCTGGAAAGGGTTAGCCTCCAAAGTCAATTAAAATCAACCTCCATTTCAATAAATCCCTGGAAAGGGTTAGCTTCCACACATTCTTTCATTTTTAATACAAAACCCCTGGAAAGGGTTAGCCTCCAAAGTTAATCATTAAATGTCAAAAAAAAACAAAGATTCATTTCTCTTAGGAGATAATTTCCCCAAAAAAAAGAGTCAAAACCCCTGGAAAGGGTCAGCCTCCAAAAACATGATAAAGTCAGTCTTTTAACAGACAAATTCTCCAGCTGAGTCAAAATCCCTGGAAAGGGTTAGCTTCCAAAGAAAAACAGTCTTTTAATAAATAAAACCTCCTCAGTAGAGTCAAAACCAACAAAAACAGTTAGCCTCAACCTTGGGCTTCATACAAGGCACCCAAACAATAAAACTCCCTTGTCAAGAGTCAGCCTCAACCTTGGGCATTGTACAAGGCAGATAATAGAGTCTCCCCAGTGAGTTCTTCATCACTCAGTAGCCACAACCTTGGGCTTTGTACAAGGCAGATAAACCATATTTTTCATGTGTCAAAGATTCCTAACACTCAGGATCTTTCCCCATATAGTCATCCGTACTTAATTCATTTAAGAGTCCGCCACAACCTTGGGCTTTGTACAAGGCAGAAAATAATGTTTTCCCTAGCAACAGTCAGCCACAACCTTGGGCTTTGTACAAGGCACATAAAATAGAGTCATTCATTCAATTATCCTCAACAGTTAGCCACAACCTTGGGCTTTGTACAAGGCACATAAATAGAGTCTCCCTAAGTAGAGTCAGCCTCAATTCTGGGCTTTGTACAGAACACAAAATACCCTGTAATTAATCCCCAGTGGAGTCATCTCCCAAAGTCAATTAATTAATCAATCAAAAAGCCTCAAGCTTGGGCCTCATACAAGCCAGCTAAAGTCAAATTTTTCATATAGTAAATAGACATAGCTTATCTCTATAGAGAGATATTTTTATTACTCTACCACATTCAAACAAACAAACATTTCAATTTCAATTTCAATCAAAGTCTCCCATTTAGGACTCTGAAAGACATGCTCTGGCACATCCCCAGACTTGTACACTTTCCCTAATTTGGATGAGCATCTTTCTTTCATTTTAGAGGCACGATGGCTGTCATACTTGATCAACCAAGTAGACTCCCCTCTTGAATGAAATGAATCCAGTTATTCTGTCACTCCTTTAAATGTTTGTGGTAGAATAGTACAAATACCTCTCTGTAAAGATGATTCCATGTCTCTTTACTGTAAACAGAGATTTAATTCCAAGCTTCAACCTTGAGCTTCAAGCAAGGCACCAAAAACAATTAATTTCCCTAGTTAGTTCCCCGAACTACATTAAGCTCTGACTTCCACTAGGGATATGTAGGCATGAGGTTCACAAGGAATCTCAGCGAGCTAATAAAATACCAAAAATAGTCAGTCTGTCTGTCTGTCTGTCTTTTCAAATCAAATCAATTCCTTCTCCTAACACAAAGGAGAAACTTTCCCAATCATTAGCAGCAAATACAATCACAATGACTTAGAGAAGGTTCCTGTAGAGTACTATAGATATGTAGGGTGTTTAAACACTTCCCTATGTATAACCGACCTCCCGGACTCCAGAATTTCTAGTCTAGGTGAAATCCCCACTCTTAGCAAACTCCTAGGGTTTAGTTGAGATCTTTTTTTCCCTTTCCTACTCGTAGGACAAATAAGAAAGTTCGTGTGATATCGTAGGAAGAACTGAAATAAAATTCATCCCACCACGGGCGCATTCTCCTTCCAAATTTCGCGTGAAGGGTCTAGCGTGCCGTCCTCCCAAGTGAAACGGGGAGGTAAAGAAAACGACACCACACTACCTATCACTTAAGATCACATAAGAGATACTAAAAGGAAAAGTCTCCCCTTACCTTGATGGGGGTTCTTGAATTGATCCTTGAACTTTGGGGTTTTTCCTCCTTCCTTTGCTCTTCTCACTTCTACAATAAACTCTTTTCTCCCAATTCTTCTCTTGCTCCTTTCTTTTCTATTTTTTCTCAATAATAAAACAATAATATAATTAGGACTAAGTGTAGAGCTTTTTACTCCATACACCCACTAATTACACCTCATACCCCCAAAAGTCCAATATTCTCTTCTTATTCATTTACTCCATTATTTCAAAAATATTCATAAACTAAATTTTAATTAAATAATTAACCAAAATTCAATTTATCTAATAATTTAAAAATACAGGTGTTACAACTCTCCCCCACTAAAAGAGTTTTCGTCCTCGAAAACATACCTTAGACGAAAAGTTTCGGGTAAGAGTCCTTCATCTGGCTCTCTAACTCCCATGTAACATTTCCACCGGCTGGTCCTCCCCAAACCACTTTCACCATTGCTATCTCTTTACCTTGCAACTTCTTCACTTTACGATCCTCAATCCTCATAGGTAATGTCTCTACAATCAAATTATCTCGCACCTGTATATCATCTACCTAAATCTCATGAGATGGGTCTGCAATGTATTTCCTCAACTGGGATACATGGAATACATCATGCAAATTAGCGAGTTCCGGTGTAACACCCCACTTTTCCCAATTATAAATTACGGTAAAATAGTAATAATATTATCAGAGTAATTCAACACAAGTGGAATGTCACACTTTTCCAATAAACCAGAAACTAAAGTTTAAATACTTTATTTATTCGTTTCTCACAAAAAATCAATAATACAGCGGAAATAGTTTTTATTTAAACCAAATCACGACACACTTGCCACTAACAAACAAAATCCACCTTAACTTGTGGTTCTCCAAAAATTAGAATTTAAAAGCGATACGTAACAAAATTCCATAAAATAACATTTGAAATAAATTCCCAAAAATTCCCGTGTTACGTATCAGAGCGACTCCTAAGACTCGATCAAGCAACACATACTCCACGTACAGATTAGGTACCTGAGTTTCCTGTACTTCCGAAGAAGCACAGACACGGCAAACAAGAAAGAAAGGGATGAGAACTAAATTCAATAAATAACGGTGAATAATACATGCTAAGGAGTAGTACTCACACCTATCACACAATATCACATAATCACAATTTAAAAATCAATTACAATAATGAAATATGACTCCATGTCTTGACATAAATGCATGAGGTACCAAACTCGAATCATTCAATCGAACCCGATTCACCAAGGAATCCGGATAATTTGCATACACTCCACTGAGCAACGAATTATCTCCAACACAACTCCACAAGTGAGTCCGGACCTACTAGGCATCTACCAAATATTTTCACCTAGCAGTCCCAATGTTATGACATGTAATGCACCAACAAACAGTATACATATCAACTATATGTCAGGTATATTATACGATCCATTTGATCCACGATCCTCCTGATCACTTATAAGCAACATTTACTGTAATCCGCCTCCGAATTACACTCGCTGTCCAAAATACAGCACACAACGAATAGTTATATTATTCCGGGTAAACCTGCTAATTATTAATCCACACATAGCTGATATCTATACTGTGAATACACTTTCAATTTCTTTTTCTGTCACCAAAATTTGGATATGACACACAGCTAATGCTCTGCCAAGGTGTAAATGCCATTTTACTAATTCATTGCTCTCCCTACTCAATTTTCTGCTATCCATTAAACATGCTAAACTACTATCTCGGCTATTCCCTTCTTAACATTCTGCTATAGTAATTATTTCTACTAGTGTGAACTAACTCCTGTGTTTACTAGTTGGAAAATTAACCCTTTGTGACTTATACTACCACTCAACCACTAGTCAATATATTAATTCTAAGTTTTCTCCAATTATTAATTCCTTGCCAGTATTACTAATTACTAATACCATTACGGTATTAATGTTTAATATGGAGTTAATTAGTAAAACATTGAATCAAGCTACTGGTTATTCATTTAACTAATAATTTAAGTGGGATGGAAATTGATTATTTCTATTTGTTGTAGCCATCGCCCCACACTTATAGCCACCTCCCCACACTCATAGCCACCACCCCCTAATTGTTACAAACACTATCACACACTACACACAGTACTACACGTAACACTACACACACAGCACTACACACACAATTTCTTTCATTTTATTTGTTCTTATATATATTAATACTCCCTCCTATAGAAATTAACTACAATTAACTACATCATTCTAGTATCATCTCGGTTCATCATAAATCTACCAGGATTCCTAATTAAATCCCTTGGCACAGAAACAATACAACCATAGTAGCAACCGTATGACAGCAATAACAAATAAAGATGTTTTACCAATTCAATCACACAATTCACCACCAATGAATCAGTTAATCATACACAAACAGAATTTAACATATAAATTCCTATGAGGATAAGGACTCCTCACTATCCTCTCATGATTAAATCACCTATAATGAACCAATTCTCCCCCTTACCTCGATTCCAGAAAGCTTGACTCAACAATGGTGAAACCCTCTTGCTTGGCCTCCTTGCTCCTCTCCTCTCAATGTTACGGTTTCTTTCTCAATAAAAACTAAACTTCTCCTCCCTTTCACTAAACCCTTATACTCTTATTACTAAAATACCACTTCTACCCTTAACCACTAATGACTTAGTTCCTCCATTATATTAAAAACAATAATATTAATAATAATAATATTAATAATAATAATAATGTTAATAATAGCAATATTATTAATACTATCACTAATAATTAATCTATCCAAGTCTAATATTACTAAATTAATATTATATCGACATTTCTAAATTATCCGTTCCGGTAAGGGTACTTCGCCTACGCGCTCGATCACACACCCAAAACAAGGACAAGCAATTAAAATATAACCTACTGACTAAATAATTTAAAATGGGGTGTTATAACTCTCCCCCACTTAAATTATTTTCGTCCTCGAAAATGTACCTGATGGAAATAGTTCCGGATATGACTCGCGCATCCTGCTCTCCAACTCCCGGGTCACACTTCCTCCAGCAGCTCCTCCCCAAGCTACTCGCACCAAAGGAATCTCTTTTCCTCTAAGTTGTTTCATCTTCCGATCTTCGATCCTAATCGGCATCGCTTCTACAGTGAGATTATCACGAATCTGGACTTCATCTCTCTGAATGACGTGAGATGGATCAGACACATATTTTCGAAGTTGCGACACGTGAAACACATCATGCAAGTTCGAAAGCTCGGGCGGCAACGCCACCCTGTATGCTACTGTACCCACTCTCTGCAAAATCTGATACGGTCCAATAAATTTAGGATCCAGCTTCTTAGACTTCAACGCACGACCAACACCTGTCATCGGGTTGACTTTCAAAAACACATGATCACCTTCGCTGAATTCTAAATCCTTCCTCCGATTGTCATGATAACTCTTCTGCCTACTCTGAGACGCTTTCATCTTCTCTCGGATCATCTGAATTGTCTCAGTAGTTTGTTGCACAATTTCTGGCCCAAGCACAATCCTTTCGCCGGTCTCATACCAACACAAAGGTGTCCTACACTTTCTACCATACAGAGCCTCGAAAGGTGCCATTCCAATGCTAGAATGGTAGCTATTATTATACGTGAACTCAATCAATGGCAAATGAGTATCCCACGCACCACCTTTCTCCAATACACAAGTTCTCAACAAGTCTTCTAGCGATTGAATAGTCCTCTCCGACTGACCGTCCGTCTGCGGATGGTAAGCCGAACTTAGTTTTAACTTAGAACCCAGAGCTTTTTGCAAGCTCTTCCAAAATTCTGAAGTAAACCTCGGATCTCTGTCCGACACTATGCTCGACGGAACACCGTGCAACTTCACAATTATACTGATATAAATCTCCGCTAACTTTGACAACGAAAAACTGATGTTAATTGGTATAAAATGTGCGGACTTAGTAAGTCGATCCACAACTACCCAAATAGCATCAAATCCCCTCGCTGTATTCGGCAAACCTGTAACAAAATCCATAGTAATACAGTCCCACTTCCACTCTGGGATTTCCAACGGTTGCATCAGCCCCGAAGGTTTCTGATGTTCTACTTTTGATTTCTGACACGTCAAGCAAGCATACACGAACTGGGCTATGTCTCTCTTCATACCGGACCACCAAAACAACTTCTTAAGGTCTTGATACATTTTCGTAGCTCCCGGATGAATACTCAAGCTACTTCGGTGACTTTCCTCCAAAATCGCCTTCCTCAATTCTTCATTATTTGGCACACAAATTCTGCCCCGAAATCTCAACACACCAAGATTATCCACTTTAAAGTCACTATCAGGATTGCCTTCTCCGGTAGGTATTAAATCCACCAGTTTCACATCAAGTCTCTGATTCTCCTTAATTGCATCCAAAAAGTCATTATTTACATTCAGCATCCCCAATCTAACACTATCAGGTGTCATCTCACAAACCATACTCAGATCTCTGAATTGTTCAATTAACTCCATTTCTTTCACCATTAATGCCGACATATGAACCGTCTTCTGACTCAGTGCATCAGCTACCACATTATCCTTTCCTGGATGGTAACTCAAATTAAAATCATAGTCCTTCAAGAATTCTAGCCACCTCCTTTGCCTCATATTCAATTCCTTTTTATCAAATAAATATTTCAGACTCTTGTGATCACTGAACACTTCAAATCTTGATCCATACAGGTAGTGTCTCCAAATTTTCAATACGAAAACTACCGCTGCTAATTCAAGATCATGCGTAGGATAATTCCTCTCGTGCACCCTCAATTGTCGTGAAGCATAGGCTACCACCTTACCATCTTGCATTAATACTCCGCCTAATCCCATTTTAGATGCGTCGCAGTACACAACAAACGGTTCACTTGGATTTGGTAGAATCAACACTGGCGATGTAGTCAACTTCTTCTTCAACTCTTCGAAACTGTCCTCACATGCCGCATCCCACACAAAGGCTTGACCCTTCCTCGTCAACTGAGTTAATGGTAATGCCAAATTGGAAAATCCCTCAATAAATCTGCGATAATATCCTGCCAAACCCAAAAAGCTTCTAATCTCCGTCACTGTCTTTAGAGGTTCCCACTGAAGTACTGCACTTACTTTAGATGGGTCCACTGCTATACCTTCACCCGAAATAACATATCCTAAGAAACTCACAGTTCCTAGCCAAAACTCACACTTCGAGAACTTTGCGAATAACCTATTATCCTTCAACACTTGCAACGCAATTCTCAAGTGTTCTGCATGCTCCTCTTCCGACTTAGAGTAAATTAATATGTCATCGATGAATACCACAATAAACCGATCCAGATACGAATGAAATATACGGTTCATGTATTCCATAAAAACACCTGGCGCGTTAGACACTCCGAAAGGCATCACTGCATATTCGTAGTGTCCATAACGAGTTCTAAAGCCGGTCTTCTGAATATCTCCTTCCTTCACTCTAATCTGATGGTACCCCGATCTCAAATCAATTTTACTAAATACGCGAGCACCAACAAGCTGATCCATTAAGTCATCAATTCTTGGCAACGGATACTTATTCTTAATGGTTACTTTATTCAGCTAACGGTAATCGATACACAGACGCATACTACCATCCTTCTTCTTTACCAACAACACTGGAGCTCCCCACGGTGACACACTCGGCCGAATAAATTTCTTATCAAGCAATTCTCCAATCTGAGCCTTCAACTCCGCCAATTCTGATGCAGACATTCGGTACGGCGCCATAGAAATAGGCCTAGTACCAGGAATAAGATCAATAGAAAATTCGACTTCCCTCTCTGGAGGCAACTCTGTAATATCCCCAGGAAATACTTCGAGAAATTCTTTCACCACCGGTATCTCTTCAATTGATGTTTCGCTCTCAACCGATAGCGAGGCAAACACAGCAAACATCTTGGCTTCATCCCCTAACAATACTTTCATCTCCTTGGTAGATAACGAATCCGCCAACGCTTCTTCTTCTGGAGTCAGGAACAATAACCTCTTTCTAAAGCAGTCAATATACACATGATTGAACTCTAACCAGTTCATTCCCAATATAACGTCTAGATTACCGAGTGGCAAAAAAATTAAGTCCACTCCAAAATCCCTACCAAAGATAGTCAACGGACAATTCAAACACGCTTGAGAAGTAACCACAGAACCAATAGATGGAGTTTCAATCGTCATCCTCCTATCTAAAATGGATGGCACAATTCCCAATCTCCTCACACAATCAACATAAATAAACGAGTGGGTTGCACCCGTATCAATAATAGCAATCAAAGGAGTGTTATGGATGAAACAAGTACCTTTGACTATTCTGTCATCACTGGTAGACTGGGCTCCTACCAATGCAAACACCTTGCCATTACCTTGCGCTTTCTTTGGCTTCTGACAGTGAGTGCTGATATGCCCTTCCTCACCACAGTTGTAGCAAGTAGGCACTCTGGTCTTACAATCTGCCACCATATGACCTGTTTTCCCACATTTGAAGCACTTCTTCACATCCTTCTGACACTCATTAGCACGGTGTCCCTCAGTACCACACTTGAAGCAAACAATGGGCTTTGAAGCAAATCCTCCCCCACTTGGCTTCTTCCCAAAAGTAGCCTTCTGTTTTCCTTTGTCAGCAGGGACACTATACGGTTTCCCACGATTCTGATTACCCTTCCGATCATTCACAACTTTGTAATGTGCAATCCTAGCTCTGTTATCATTGTCATAAATTCGGATTCTGCTCACCAGCTCTGGATAATTCCTTATCTTCTGACAAGCAATACCCTGTTTAATCTCGGGACGCAACCCGTTCTCAAACTTGATGCATTTGGAATTCATAGCCTCGTTAGTATTGTAATGAGGGCAATATTTCACCAACTCTTCGAATCGAGCAGCATACTCATCAACAGACATATTCCCCTGCTTCAATTCCAGGAACTCAATCTCCCTTTTTCTTCGAGCATCTTCCGGAAAGTACTTTTCTAGAAACTCAGCCCGAAACACTGCCCAAGTAATCACAGTACCTGCTGCTTCCAATCTCTGACGACTGTTATCCCACCAGCCCTCAGCTTCACCTTCAAGCATATGCGTACCAAACTGTACCTTCTGATCCTCATTGCATCCCATGGTTCTAAAGATCTTCTCAATAGCCTTCAACCATTTCTGTGCAGTATCTGGATCAATAATACCACCTTCAAACTTAGGCGGTTTGTTGCTCTGGAACTTCTCCAAGTTACGAAACTGCAGATCTCCAGCATTTTGATTGTTATTATTCTGCACCGACTGCGCCATAGCTTGCAGTGCAGCAGCAAGAGCAACATCATTCCTTCTGCCATTCTGTCCAACAATCCAAAATATGGTTAGAAGGACACACAAATCGACTCCTAATCTAAGGACTGACTCTACTACATCTGGCCGATTGAACCGACCTGCTCTGATACTAATTGTAACACCCCACTTTTCCCAATTATAAATTACGGTAAAATAGTAATAATATTATCAGAGTAATTCAACACAAGTGGAATGTCACACTTTTCCAATAAACCAGAAACTAAAGTTTAAATACTTTATTTATTCGTTTCTCACAAAAAATCAATAATACAGCGGAAATAGTTTTTATTTAAACCAAATCACGGCACACTTGCCACTAACAAACAAAATCCACCTTAACTTGTGGTTCTCCAAAAATTAGAATTTAAAAGCGATACGTAACAAAATTCCATAAAATAACATTTGAAATAAATTCCCAAAAATTCCCGTGTTTCGTATCAGAGCGACTCCTAAGACTCGATCAAGCAACACGTACTCCACGTACAGATTAGGTACCTGAGTTACCTGTACTTCCGAAGAAGCACAGACACGGCAAACAAGAAAGAAAGGGGTGAGAACTACAATCAATAAATAACGGTGAATAATACATGCTAAGGAGTAGTACTCACACCTATCACACAATATCACATAATCACAATTTAACAATCAATTACAATAATGAAATATGACTCCATATCTTGACACAAATGCATGTGGTACCAAACTCGGTTCATTCAATCGAACCCGATTCACCAAGGAATCCGGATAATTCGCATACACTCCACTGAGCAATGAATTATCTTTAACACAACTCCACAAGTGAGTCCGGACCTACTAGGCATCTACCAAAGATTTTCACCAAGCAGTCTCAATGTTATGACATGTAATGCACCAACAAACAATATACATATCAAATATATGTCAGGTATATTATACGATCCATTTGATCCACGATCCTCCTGATCACTTATAAGCAACATTTACCGTAATCCTCCTTCGAATTACACTCGCTGTCCAAAATACAGCACACAACGAATAGTTATATTATTCCGGGTAAACCTGCTAATTATTAATCCACACATAGCTGATATCTATACTGTGAATACACTTTCAATTTCTTTTTCTGTCACCAAAATTTGGATATGACACACAGCTAATGCTCTGCCAAGGTGTAAATGCCATTTTACTAATTCATTGCTCTCCCTACTTAATTTTCTGCTATCCATTAAACATGCTAAACTACTATCTCGGCTATTCCCTTCTTAACATTCTGCTATAGTAATTATTTTTACTAGTGTGAACTAACTCCTGTGTTTACTAGTTGGAAAATTAACCCTTTGTGACTTATACTACCACTCAACCACTAGTCAATATATTTATTCTAAGTTTTCTCCAATTATTAATTCCTTGCCAGTATTACTCATTACTAATACCATTACGGTATTAGTGTTTAATATGGAGTTAATTAGTAAAACATTGAATCAAGCTACTGGTTATTCATTTAACTAATAATTTAAGTGGGATGGAAATTGATTATTTCTATTTGTTGTAGCCATCGCCCCACACTTATAGCCACCACTCCAAACTTATAGCCACCACCCCACACTCATAGCCACCGCCCCCTAATTGTTACAAACACTATCACACACTACACACAGTACTACACGTAACACTACACACACAGCACTACACACACAATTTCTTTCATTTTATTTGTTCTTATATATATTAATACTCCCTCCTATAGAAATTAACTACAATTAACTACATCATTCTAGTATCATCTCGGTTCATCATAAATCTACCAGGATTCCTAATTAAATCCCTTGGCACAGAAACAATACAACCATAGTAGCAACCGTATGACAGCAATAACAAATAGAGATGTTTTTCCAATTCAATCACACAATTCACCACCAATGAATCAGTTAATCATACACAAACAGAATTTAACATATAAATTCCTATGAGGATAAGGACTCCTCACTATCCTCTCATGATTAAATCACCTATAATGAACCAATTCTCCCCCTTACCTCGATTCCAGAAAGCTTGACTCAACAATGGTGAAACCCTCTTGCTTGGCCTTCTTGCTCCTCTCCTCTCAATGTTACGGTTTCTTTCTCAATAAAAACTAAACTTCTCCTCCCTTTCACTAAACCCTTATACTCTTATTACTAAAATACCACTTCTACCCTTAACCACTAATGACTTAGTTCCTCCATTATATTAAAAACAATAATATTAATAATAATAATATTAATAATAATAATGTTAATAATAGCAATATTATTAATACTATCACTAATAATTAATCTATCCAAGTCTAATATTACTAAATTAATATTATATCGACATTTCTAAATTATCCGTTCCGGTAAGGGTACTTCGCCTACGTGTTGCACCCCAAAATTTGCCCTCTTTCTCTGTGCTATAAGTTATTAACGACGTTTATTTCGTCGTTCAAAAATCAAGGAAAATTAAAGAGTTCCCATTTGTTTCGAGATCATTAAGTCAACATGCTTGTGAGGTGAATTGCAAAAGAAGAAGTCATGGTACAAGGTTATGAGCTTAAGGAGAGCATGGTGTTCGAGGCCTCATTATACTTCCAATTTACTGGTGGCTTATTGTACAAGTTTGGTTTGAATTAAGGAAGTGATGTTGAATTAGGGTGCTATTGATTCGAGGGTGAATTCGATGTGATGATCTAATTGATTCTATTGCTCAAATTTTGTTCAAGACATTTTCGTTCATCAAGAATTTAATTCAAGCTATTGAGAAATGACTCTTTTTAAGGATTGTGGGTTAAGTGTGTTGTTGTTGCAATGCCCTTATGGAAATCGGAAAATGTTCAAGAGTTGGATTTAAGTTCATTCATCACAATTACAAAATTCCAATATCCATTACAAAAGTCAAATTACAAAAGCCCAAATTACAATCAAGCATTTCCATTACAAATATTCCAAGTCCATGTTCAAATATACAATTCATCATGATTCATTACAAAAAATTACAACAAAGCAGAATTCTGCAAGAGACCATGACACCAAGCTAGCATTCATAAAACCGAGTCGGTCATTCATTAACAAAGCAGCACCTTACTGCATAAAAAAAAACGATCCCGAACCGAAACCGCACCCTGCAATAACAGCCCAAACCGGTTCAATTGAAAGAAACTCGGCCAAGAACATATAACAAAAATCAGAGAGAAAATTGAAAAAAAAAATATATCAGAAAAAAGGAGAAGAGAGTGTAACAGAATGTAACAAACTCTCTCGATTTTCTCCACCTTCATCGTTCTTCATCCTTCAATTCAACAGAAAAAACTCTAAGGGAATCTCAATTTTCTCCACTCTTGAATCTTCATCATCTCTTCATCGATCCTTGAGAGAACCTCTCTCTCTCGCCAAGAACCTCACCATAACTTCAATCACCTTCAAACTCTTCACCATAACCTTTCTCTCAACCAAACTCTTCAATCTTAACAAAATCACCATAACCGATTCACCGAACCTCAACTCAGAAAAAGATTCACAAACTCTCCATAACTGGATCTTGATTATTCATCTTCAATAATGTCCCCTGCATAATCTTCATCAAGCATCTTTATCATCACAAACGCGCACAAGTGGAAAACTGAATTGAAAGAGGAAACCGAATCACAAACCTGCAGATTCGAGCATCTATAATCTTCAATCAGAATCACATCACGTTCATCATCATTGTTGGTGCACAAAGAATAAAGATGGTGACAAAGAGAATAATAGAATAACGGCGCAAAAGAGATGAGAGAATAAATGTTGTATTCTACTTTAATGATAGCTATTACAAGGCTATTTATAAGAAAAGAAAATCTTGCCACATAAGCCCTAAAACAGTAAACTTAGTGAACAAGTCTAAGGTACAAACAGTACTACAAAATACTAAAGTACCCTTACTACTAAACAGCTAAGCTAATGGGACCCAGATAACATCTTCTGGTCAATACTATCTTCTGAGTAACCATCAGAAGATCAGCCCACATCAGAACATCAGAAGCATCTTCTTCTGATTAACAACAACTCTTGAATATTGAATTACTCTTCAATACCATCCCTTAATTCATATTCAGCTAGCCAAAATCTACAACACCAACTCCATCCCTCAAACGGATAAGGTGTTCAGTCTTGACATCCTTCATCATAACATCAACTCCATCCCTCAAACGGATAAGGTGTTCAGTATTGACATCCTTCATCATAACATCTGCAAGTTTCTTCTGGTTGCTACAGTGCACAACTTCTAATGTTCCATTCTGGACTTGGCTTCTCAAGAAATGATACTTAGTCTCAATATGCTTGCTTCTTCCGTGTAACACCGGATTCTTGGCAAGATTGATTGCAGACTTGTTATCAATCATCAACTTCAAAGGCTTCTTCACTCTAATCTTCAGATCTTCTAATAGATTCAGAAGCCACACAGCTTGACATGCAGCTACAGCGCCTGCGATGTACTCAGCTTCACAGGTTGATAGAGCAACAACAGGTTGCTTCTTGGAACTCCAAGAGATAGGGCCTCCCAGAAACATGAACAAATATCCAGAAGTACTCCTTCTATCAACTCTGTCTCCACACCAATCAGAATCAGAATAACTCAATAACTCTGATTCTTCCTTTCTCCCAGAAGGAAACAATATGCCAAACTTCAGAGTTCCCTTGACATATCTCAAGACTCTGACAGCAGCTTGGTAATGGGACCACTTAGGTTTACTCATGAACCTACTAACCAATCCAACTGCATAGCATATATCAGGCCTGGTATTACACAAATACCTTAGAGAACCAACCAGCTGTTTGAATACCGTAGCATCAACATCTTCACCTTCAGAATCAGAGTCCAACTTCTGATTCACTTCTGACGGTGTAACAGCAGCTTTGCAATTCTCCAACTTGAATTTCTTCAGAAGTTCTAACTCATACTTCAACTGATGCAGAATGATACCATCTTCTGAGTACAGAATCTCCATCCCTAGAAAATATGACATTTTCCCAAGGTCTGTAATCTCAAACTCATTCATCAGCACCTTCTTGAACTTCATCAGATCTTCTGGACAACTCCCTATAAGCAATATGTCATCAACATACAGACACAACAGAATCATATTGCTTCCAGAATGTTGCACATAAACTCCATATTCCATCTCACACTTCTGAAACCCTTGCTTCTTGAAAAATGAATCAATCTTCAAATTCCAAGCTCTGGGTGCTTGCTTCAATCCATACAGAGCTTTGTGTAATTTGTACACCATCCCTTCCTTATTCTTTTTCACAAAGCCAGGGGGTTGTGACACGTATACCTCCTCTTGTAATGGACCGTTCAGAAATGCAGACTTTACATCCAGATGCATCAAGGACCAACCTCTGTTCGCAGCTAACGCAATCACCAGTCTGATTGTTTCATGTCTAGCTACAGGAGCAAACACCTCAAAGTAATCTAGTCCAGGTTTCTGAAGAAAACCTCTAGCCACTAGCCTTGCTTTGTGTTTACCAACTGATCCATCTGGCTTCAGCTTTACTTTGAAAACCCATCTGACGCTGATGGCTTTCTTATTCTTTGGAAGTTCTGTCAGCTTCCAAGTCTTGTTTCTTTCTATAGCCTCAAGTTCTTCTTTCATGGCATTCAGCCAGACCTTCTTCTTGAGCGCTTCTTCTATACTCACTGGTTCAGAATCTACTAACATAGCACACTGAATGACCTCTCCTTCTGAGTCAACTTCTGTGTCTTGCAACATGTCAAAATCTGCAAACCTTCTTGGTATAGTTCTGACTCTTTGTGGTCGCTGAGCTACTTCAGAGTCAGCTACTCCTGAGTCACCACCTCCTTGATCATCTCCAGAAGCTTGTCCTTCAGACCCTATGTCTTCAGAGTTTTCCCTTCCAGAATCATGACTACCACCAGAATCTGGATCATCATCAGAATCTGGATCAGAATCAGATTCTCCATCTGACTCATCTTCAGAAGATGCTTCATCTTCTGACTCGTCTTCAGAAGATTCTTCATCTTCTGACTCCAACTTTTCTTCAAAAGTTATCTCTACATCAGAAGTTGGTTGAGACTCTCTCCAATCCCAAACTTCTGATTCCTTCACAATGACATCTCTGCTGACTTCAACTTTGTTAGTTTCTGGACAATAGAGCTTGTATGCACCTGTACTGTGGTACCCCACCAATAACATCACTTTGCTTCTATACCAATTGTTGGTGCACAAAGAATAAAGATGGTGACAAAGAGAATAATAGAATAACGGCGCAAAAGAGATGAGAGAATAAATGTTGTATTCTACTTTAATGATAGCTATTACAAGGCTATTTATAAGAAAAGAAAATCTTGCCACATAAGCCCTAAAACAGTAAACTTAGTGAACAAGTCTAAGGTACAAACAGTACTACAAAATACTAAAGTACCCTTACTACTAAACAACTAAGCTAATGGGACCCAGATAACATCTTCTGGTCAATAATCATCAATCATCCACACTTTCTTCAATTGAATCCTTCACCATACGACAGCGTTTTGGTTCAAGCTTCGACGCATTACAATCAACATCATCATCGCTCTGCACAACAACAACATCATATCAAGATCAGAAAAAAAAGAGTAAAAGGAGGAGAAAGATTGAACATGTTTACTAATCGATTCGAGAACAAAACGAGTTTGAGATGGAGAGATGTGAGAGGCAGAGAGATGCGAGAGTTCGAGAGCGAGATCGGGAGAGAACGGGAGAGGTTGGAACGAGTGAGAGGCGATCGAGAGTGAGGAGAGGAGATCGCGGTGGCCGGAGAATCGAATCGGAGGAGCCGAGACTCACCGCGCCGCTGTGTTGTTCGCGAGAGGAAGAAGGAGGAAATCGGTCCAAAGCAAGCTGAATAGCCACAACAAGTTAACCCTAATCCCTTTCTTATTAATCCTTGTTTTTAGTTTTAATTGACCATATTAATTAGAATTGAACTGGTTTAATTGTAGTAATGGATTCTTAACTGAGTTTAATGTGAATAATTAGATTTTAGTTATTGTTGGATTTTGAATTGAATAAAGATCAGAAAAGTTCCTTTGGGCCTTGCCATACAAAATGCTGCGCCTCACCCCCTTGAGAGCCCAATCATCCGTTTTTTGGCCATAAGAGAAGCTGAAACAAAAAAGAATATCACCTTGGGCCAACTCTGGATGGGCCTTAGCGCCCAAAATGCTGTATAGACCCCTATTTCTAGCATTTCACCTCTGTATACATAATATTTCATGTTAAACTAGTTTTCTCTTATTAGTTTGTTTCCTATTGTTTTTAGCATAATAAATCTTTGAATTTTGATAGATTTTGGCATGATAAAAATGATAAAAACATGTAATCTTTTCCTTGTTAGGATTTAATTGTTTTGTTACATAGTTTTGTTCTATTATTTCCATATAAAAATGCAATACAAAAACATGTAATATCTTTTGCTTGTTAGAATTTATTTGTTTTGTTACATAGTTTAGTTTTAATTCTTTGTAAAATGCCATGAAAAAATATGATGTTTGATTAGCTTTCTTGCATTGATAAAAAACAACCAAAAACATGTATTATTTTCTTGTTAAAATTTAGATGCTTTGTTACCTAGTTTCATTCTAATTCTTTGATAAAAATGTTACAAAAAAAAAACAACAATTTAATCTTGTTAGGCTTTTGTTTAGGATTTGCTTAGAATTTATTTTCTCTTATTTTCTATGGCGGGTGCATGCCTCCTTGTTATTACTGATTTGGTTGTTGAGATGTGCGAGGTACTTTGAGAGGGCCTTCGATTGCTTCGTGTTCCACTTTATTTGTGGGACACGAACTCACTTCCGGTGCGACTTGACTTGTGTTGTGTTCCACTTTATTTGTGGGACACGGACTTATTCCCGATGCGATTCACCTGATCTCTCATTCATTGAGATGTATATTCCTGTATTGTCTGGATTGTGTTTCTCTTGCAGGTTGCTTATGTGGTTGTGTTTGATACGCACTACATAGCGGTTGTGATTTATTTTCACACCGCATCGCTTTGACGCTTATGCTGGACTCCTGGCTTTGCTGGATGTTAGATTACGTGAAGTTTCTTAGTTCTGCTTGCGTTGCTAGCTCACTGCGGATTTGCTATCCGTTTTGTATCGTTCCCTATTCCCTTTTACTTCTTTCTGTACTTTATCGCTTTCTCGCATCATCCTTTAACATGAGAAGTAGGACTTAGACATGCATCTGGCCAAGCCCTCGAAAGAGGCTCTGTTTTTGTTGGTGTGTTTATATTTGTGCTTTGCGGCAGGGAGTCACGGTGTAATAAGTCCTATATGGCACTCCGTTAAGTCCTTATGGAAGGCATGCGGTCAAGGGTTAGCAATCAACCCCCGCCTAGTCTCATCGAGTCTGTTCATTATGCGCACGCTACGCGTTGCTCGCTTCTGAACCTGCACAAGATCTTGTTATCGAGTATGTCAGGAAAAGGGTTCATGCAGTCGGACCCCCGCCTTTCCTATAGCTCGCGTCGCTCGACGATGATGCTCGGTGTACGCACGCACCGTTTTCCTTTATGATCTGTGACGGCTTGGTTGCTGAGAGGGGTCCGCCCTCTTGTCTATGGCCCGATCATTTTCGCGAGGTCTAATGCTTGGTTGACTTGGGTTGAGCTGCTCCCCTTGGCTATGGCGGGACCGCTTTTCTACCACTCGGTCAGTACCGTTGGTTTGTTTGCTTTACGAGCGGATGCTCGTTTGTGTGCTCATTGTTTGCTTCCCTTTTCCCTCGTAGGTTGATTAGTTTAGTTTAGACTGATACCCTTTGTATGATAACATTAGGTAGCAAGCTTTCCCCATTAGCTTAGGTTTTCCTCATGCATCTTTTAAAACACAAACCACACTCTTTGATTTTCTTTTCTTAAGAGCTTGTTATTTCCGCTCCATTCCCAAGCATAAGCCTCCAAAGGTCGAGCAGCGGAGTGTGAATGTAACTCGTTCACCTAAAAAACACAAAACAAACAGAAATTAGTTAGCCGAGCTACGGTAGCTCTGATTCTGCAAAACAGATACGTAGGCAGCGGGGTAGGGCCCGTGCGAGCATAATACTTTCTTTTCCCTACATTCTGCATTCATTTTAGTCCAGATTAGCGTAGTTTTCTTACACACCCATAGTTTTAGACACAGGCGTGGATACCATCGAGTACGATGGGCGTGAGGGGTGCTCATACCTTCCCCTCGCGTAACCGACTCCCTTACCCTTTTTCTCTGGTCGTGAGACCATTGTTTTGTTTTGTGGTTTGCTGGCATTCCCTTCCTTTTCAGGATAAATATGTTAGTGGCGACTCTGTTAATTTTCGCGGTAGCGACAGCTGGCGACTCTGCTGGGGACGTCTCGACCTGTTGCTGGTCCGGACCTAGCGAGTCGATCCTAGCGCTTGTGTGTTTGTCTTTGGGTGCTTTACTGCTTTGCATATTTTACCTGTTTGCATTGCATTCTATGTGCGCTTTTACTTTTCTGCATCATATTCTGGACTGTCTGGATTTCTATCTGTGGGTGGGTGTTTCAAGAGGTAAAAGGCCCAATACCTAGGCTATGAGTGATACCATAGGAACTAGGACTAGAGTGGCCGTGACGGACAGAAGGCGTATGCCTGATTGATCTGATCACGTATCCACGGGCAGAGCTTGGTGGAATGAGGCAATATCGTATGATAACGCCTACATTCGATCCTCTGTTGGCTTTTTGACCTACCTTGACCTAGATTTACCCGTGAGTGGGGCGGGAATCAATCATTGCTTAACAGGTACATTGATGGTGACTTTGGTTCTTGTTCGTGGGTTACCACTGTTCTCGTTCGAGTGTACTATTGGTTCCTGTTCGTGGGGTACTATGGTTCTTGTTCGAGTGGTAATCTGTGTTCTATTCCAGTGTGTTGGTGACTATATGTTTTGGTTCCGATGGTAACTTGTTCCGTTGGTGACTTGTGGTTTGTATGGTGGTCTGAAGCTGCGCCGAACCTTTGAACTTGTGCCGTGTGATTTGGCGGCAGTCCAGATATATCCAGTATTGTGGTTCCCACTTTGCATCATTGCATATTTACTTTTGAAAAAATGATGTACAAGAAATAACTAGCATACATGTTCATTCCATTTCAAAGGAATCATATCTTTAAGCCTCGTGTCGAGCTTTTCCATCTCTTATTTGCTAAAAAAATCAAAACACGAGGATTCCTTGGAAATTGAATGAACATGGAATTGCATTCATATCATGCATCTCATACATCTCATGCATAACAGGTGTTGAGGATTGAGGATTTCTTATTCAGACTTGATATTCTCTCCAGACTCACAATCTCAACTTGTTCTTATTGTTTGTTCAGAGATTAGTCATGGAATAACATTGTGGGGTGACCAAGAGGAAAGCTCAGTCGGGGTTCTTTTTGAAGACAGGTCTTATTCTCATTTGCTTCCACGCTTGCTTTATTTGCAACTGGTTAAGCTCGGTACTGTGTGGATGTCTATAGATTCTCTGCTTGATGACGATGACACTAGGTGTGAGTTCTATTCTGGGGCACCTGGTCGTGATGTTAAGATCTACAAGTCTTTGAAATTGCTTGGGGCTCCCGCACGAGGGATAAGCAAGACATTGTCTATCTTGAGCATTGCACCATTTGCATTGCTCGAATCCCTAAAGCACTTACAAATTCCGCGTGACTTCGCCAAAGTCTTCTGTCAGGCAATAATTAAGAGTGATCCGCAAGGGCACACCTCTCATTCTCAAGGTTCTGCTCATATCCCTAGTTACCTCCTCCTCTCTTGGAGTTTCCTTTTCAGTAACCTTTGCTTGTCAACAGAGACGGAAAGAGTAAGAAGCAAGTTGATGTAATCCCCATGCCCGGTGTTCAGTTGCTTTCCTGTTTGATGGAATTTCAATCGGTTAAGATTCATTTCTTTAGGTGTTTCTCACCACTGATAGCTCTCCATATTTCAATGACAATACTCGGTGTTTTCCATTCTCGGGGCACCTGATCATAATGTCAAGTCTTATAATGTGTTGAGGTACAAAAAGTCCAGGACTTGCTCAATGCAAAGATGTTTGAGTTTATTCATAATGGTTTCCACTGGCTGATCCCATTTCATCTTTCGCAAGTAGAATGTTTGTTCTTCCTCGAGGAGTAACTCATGAGAATCACTTGCAACTTGTACTATCAAAGGCTTACTTCCTAACAGCTATTGTGTGTTCCAAGTAATGAATTTGATAGCCAAGCGTCAGAGGTTATTGTAGTTCGCTGATGGTAATACAAATTTCCTCCATTCATGATGGTGTTTTCTATTTCAGAAGCTATATTTAGGGCTCCCGGCCGAGGGATAAGCAAGACTCCGAGTTCTTGAGTTCGCATCATTGGCAGCTCAAATCCCTAAAGCATTCACAAAGTCTCCAGTCGCTGTATTTAGGGCTCCCGACCGAGGGATAAGCAAGACGCCTTGTATCTTGAGTTTGTGCACCACTTGCATGGCTCAAATCCCTAAAAGCTTGACACTTGCAACTTCTGTATGGCCTCGCCGAAATCTTCTTCCAGGAAGTGATCTAAAGTGTTCTGACCTAGTGCTTGGTGTGTTTTCCATGCTGGGGCATTTGGTTTTCTGATTGAAGGTTGTCAGTCATTCAGAGACAAAGTACAAGACTTGATTGACTCAAAAGCTATCACATTCGCACTTGAGGGCCAGAATTGAAGTTCTCTTCTATCTCATCGGATCTTCTGAAGCAACAAGTCCATACGGAGAGGATTTCCTCAACATTGGCAATTCTTAATTCATCATGCATGTTCATGTTTAAGCTTTCTTGTTTTGTTCAGTACTGATTGCATGTAAAACTTGTTTGTTTTTGAACTATAATCATAATGCATTTGATATGTTTGTCTTGAAAAAATTCATTCGCTTTTGCTCTTATATGTTTTTATATGCTTTTTGTGATACTCAACTCTTGTTAATAAAGCATGATAACTCCGAAGGGAGAATGATGAACATAATACTAATAACCTCAAATGGTATGCTTTTGAGTAGAACCCTGTTGATGATGTACAGGCATTGTTTCAAATTCCCAAACACTGGAGATATAAGGGAGTGAAACCTTCGTTAACCCCTCTGAGCCTTCGAAGTAGGAGTTTCTTTTCTATTAAAAAACCCTTATTTTTAACCCAGGGGCCGGGTAGTGTTCAATTAACCTGGTTGAGCATTCAAAATTCATCAGGAGTGTGCACATCTAAGGATACAACAATGGATATCTTTCAAAAGGTTGAGGACGAAACGTCAAAACCACAACGGTTATCCCTCACCTCAGGAGGTTGAGACATCAAAATTATTCCTCGCCTCTAGAGGTTGAGATCAACATCAGAGTCGCGGTGGTTATCCCTCATATCATAAGGTTAAACGATGAGGATACCACAATGGTAATTCTTCATCTACCAAGAATTCAGGCAGTCACAATCACTTCAAACAAATCAGAGGTAGTGCGGGATCACACGACTTGTCAAAAAAAAAGGAAAGAAAAAAAAGGGAAAGAAAGAAAGAAAGAAAAAAAGGAAAAAAGAGAAAGAAAAAAAAAGAGAAAGAAAAAAGGAAAAAAGAGGAAATGATAATGAAATTGTTAATCAAGGACAAAGTCGTGTGATGTTAAATCAGGGGATCAAGAAAGGTGAAGTGGCCGCCGCATCCGGAAGACCTCATCAATTCCTCAACTATCTCAAGTTCCTATTGAAAGGTGAATGCTCATGTCATGTTAACTGAACTTAGGTCTGGAGAACATCACGAAGGGGGTGGGCACTAAATATTTTGAGCCTAAAAATCCTTTTTTTCTAAAAAACCGTGAACCTGGCCACGTTACAACCCTGAAAAGTCCTAACTGAAGCAGGGTTAATTCGAAAGCAAACTATACACGAGAACACGGTAAGCTGACTCCTAGGAGATCCGCTAAACGCTTGAGTTGGTATCACACTTTCTTTCTTTTACAAAAAATTGATGTTACGACATCCTTTCAAAAAGTTTCTTTAAACTTCGAGACAAACATACTCTTTGCATTAGAATTATATTTCTCATAATAAACATTCTTTGCATGTGAACAAGTGCTTAACATCAAGAAAGTTTCCATCATGAACTTCAGATGAACAGTTTTATCCTCCTGAAGGACAAGTTGTCTTCCGAACTCCGCTGAGCAGAGGCAGCAATATCTCAAGTCTGATCACCCTCAGGGACACAAAAGTAGTTTAATACTCTATCGAGTAAGTTTTCAATCAATCTGAGGCAATCAGGTCAAGATTCAAAGAATCTCTCAAAGTGCTAAGCAATCAGGGGCATTCACCCAAGCACAATCAAAGCTACCTCCAATACATGTCAATCAGGGCATGGTTCCGAAGTTCATGATACTAGGGCAAGTTGGCTATGATAACACGAATATCAAGAAGTCCTTACAAGACTAATATCTTTTAAGTCCTTACAGGTTGGGACAAGACACTATGCATTGGCATTCTTTCCTCATCAGGAGGTGTTCAGTTTTAAGTTCAGGTGTGAGCTAAACAACTTATGAACTTGAGAACTATCAGGGTCGTCATCCTCAATGATCCGAGGCTGAAAGTCCAATCTTTGGTGGCATCTCTTTGCATTTCAGTGCAATTTTCAAATCTCTTCCAGAGGTTGCAACCGTTGGTTATCGGTATCCCTCAACTAGAGTCATGTCATGTAGACATCAAAGTCCTTTGCTTTCCGACCCTCGAGTCGTGAGTTTCCAACCCTCGTGTTGTGATTCCCTTCCTTTCCGACCCTCGTGTCGTGAGTTTATCTCCTTTCCGACCCTCGAGTCGTGAGTTTATCTCCTTTCCGACCCTCGAGTCGTGAGTTTATCTTCTTTCCGACCCTCGAGTCGTGAGTTTATCTTCTTTCCGACCCTCGAGTCGTGAGTTTATCTTCTTTCCGACCCTCGTGTCGTGAGTTTATCTCCTTTCCGACCCTCGAGTCGTGAGTTTATCTCCTTTCCGACCCTCGTGTCGTGAGTTTATCTCCTTTCCGACCCTCGAGTCGTGAGTTTATCTCCTTTCCGACCCTCGAGTCGTGAGTTTATCTCCTTTCCGACCCTCGTGTCGTGGATTTCCAACAATTGCGGATAATTGTCATATACACCCCAATGTGTCTATAAGCCCGTTACTTGTTGGCATCTTTACAATCAATACGAATATTCAGAACACTATGAAAGCCAATGCCTATTTGGTCCTTTTGAAGTCAACACTTGATTGACCTCTCGAGCCCACTTCCTGGTGGCACTCTCTCGGAAAGTCAATGCCTGTTTGATACTCCGACCGATACTTGTTTGGTATTCTAATCCCTTCTTGCCTATCAACCCATCGAATCCAACACCTGTATGGAAAGTTTCAAAGCTCATATGTCTGACAACCTGTTTGCTCTTGCATTTTCCCGTTATGGGTACATCCTTTTGAGTGCATCGTGTCAGTGCATTGGCGGATCTAGCCAAGTGAGAGATTCTCATTCCCCAGCCGAGTGCATTCAGATAAGGCTTTCTTTGTTCCAAGATTCTCATCTCCTCAGCAAAGCACATCTCGACGCATTCTCCATGCTCCAGAAGCCTTATTCCCCGATGGAATGTTTTCTCCCCAGTTGAATCACGATTGAATGGTATCTGATTCCCCCAGCAAGCTCTTAATGAGGTTCCTTGCCCGAATGCCTCATTTTCCCCAGTAGAGCGCTTCTCTCTCAACAGATTGACCTGTTGTCCCCAAAAGAGTCATCTTATTCCCCAGTGGAGTTGTCTCAACAAAAGGTTCTTATGCTAAGTTCCTTATCCCCAGCGGATTTCTTATCTTCTCAGTGGACCATTATGCAAAAGTGTTCATCTTCCCCACGAAGTCCTTCCTCAGCAGAAATTCACTTGCATCCTCAGCAGAATCTGTTTCCTTCAAGGATTTCCCCAGCGGAATGCATCATACACCAGCAAGCGGTCACTCCCCATCAGAGTTATCTCCATGACTGGTCCTTATCTCCACACCCCCAGGGTGTCGAGAATTTGCTTCTCCAATGAAGTTGCCAGGGTCTTCCCCAAGCAGTTAAGTGGGATGTTCTTATCTTCAAGCAAGATTTATTCCCCAAGCAGAGCTCGAATCCAGATTTGATCGTCTCCAGCAGATTTTTGATCCATCTTTGCCAGCTCGCAGTTTGTGACTTCTAGTCACTCATCTTGTCCTCCCCGCAGAGTTCTATAATCTCTCCAGGACTTCTTCAGCAATTCAGTGCTCCTCCGTTGTATCCCTAAGCAACGTTCGAATCATGCATCATTTGCATTGCATTCTCAAAAGCGTATATCGTCTTCCTTCCCGGGAACGTTATTCCATACACATTCATACATGCATCATGCATAAATCATATCATATCTGTTTCTTTCTGCAGGAAAGTTATCCAGATTCAAATGCTCCCTAGAGAGCAATATTCGCCTAGTCATTACAGGCGCTTATCCTGATGTTTTGAATCAGAAGAGGATTGTTCTACTTATTTTCTGGCATAGCTCAGATCAGTTCAAAGACATTCCTATTCCCGATGCCCCCAGATCGGTGGAAGATATTTGTTCCTATCCTGATATCCAGCTCAGTTGAAGGAACCGCCTCCGGATCTCCCAAGATCTTCCGAAGGAGCAAGCCCTCTGATACATCAGATCAGTTGGAAATATCTACTCCCTGACGATTTAGTTCGTTCAGAAGAAGAAACTCGTTTGCCCAGTCCCGATACCTTACTATCAGTTGAGGACGTTTTCTTTACCCGGCGTACACAGTTCGGAAGAAACATCTGTTCCTATCCTAATATTCAGATTCAGATTAGTTGAAGGAACCGCCTCCGGATCCCCGTGGTCTTACGAAGGAGCAAGCCACTGATATCATCAGATCAGATGGAGATGTTTGCCTGATTGACTTTTTCATTCAGATGAAGATTGTCCTACTTATTTTCTGGCATCATGTCCAGATCAGTTTAAAGGCATTCTTTCCCCGGCGTACACAGTTCGGAAGAGATATTGTTCCTATCCTGATTTCCAGTTCAGTTGAAGGAACCGCCTCCGGATCCCCGTGGTCTTACGAAGGAGCTAGCCGCTAATTCCCAGATTAGTTGGAATATCTACCTGATGATTTTATTGCATCAGAAGAGATGTCTGCCCAGATTCCCAGATCATGATTCCCAGATCAGAGATACCTGTTACCCGTTGATGTCCGATTCAACCGATGTATCTCCCTCGATTCCCAGATCGACTTAAGACATCTATCCCGATGCAAGTTCGGAGACATCTGCTACGCCTGATACTCAGATCAGCCGAGATGTTCCTTCTCTTGATACCTAGATCATTTGAAGTGTTTTCCCCTGCCTGTGGGTGCCCGTTCCTCCTTTTTCACAAGTTGGAGCATATTTATTATTCAGGTCAATCGAAGTTTTTTCTCCCTGCTTGCGGGGTGGTACATTCCTTCTTATTGCAAGATGGAATCTTCTATTGATCAAGAGTGCAAATTTTTGAGTTCATTCTGGTATTCAACCTCCTTCCACCTCAACAGTTCGAAACTTTCATTTCTCACTCGTCTGGTTCAAGAAGTTTGAATAGGGGCAGCTGTTGCACCCCAAAATTTGCCCTCTTTCTCTGTGCTATAAGTTATTAACGACGTTTATTTCGTCGTTCAAAAATCAAGGAAAATTAAAGAGTTCCCATTTGTTTCGAGATCATTAAGTCAACATGCTTGTGAGGTGAATTGCAAAAGAAGAAGTCATGGTACAAGGTTATGAGCTTAAGGAGAGCATGGTGTTCAAGGCCTCATTATACTTCCAATTTACTGGTGGCTTATTGTACAAGTTTGGTTTGAATTAAGGAAGTGATGTTGAATTAGGGTGCTATTGATTCGAGGGTGAATTCGATGTGATGATCTAATTGATTCTATTGCTCAAATTTTGTTCAAGACATTTTCGTTCATCAAGAATTTAATTCAAGCTATTGAGAAATGACTCTTTTTAAGGATTGTGGGTTAAGTGTGTTGTTGTTGCAATGCCCTTATGGAAATCAGAAAATGTTCAAGAGTTGGATTTAAGTTCATTCATCACAATTACAAAATTCCAATATCCATTACAAAAGTCAAATTACAAAAGCCCAAATTACAATCAAGCATTTCCATTACAAATATTCCAAGTCCATGTTCAAATATACAATTCATCATGATTCATTACAAAAAATTACAACAAAGCAGAATTCTGCAAGAGACCATGACACCAAGCTAGCATTCATAAAACCGAGTCGGTCATTCATTAACAAAGCAGCACCTTACTGCATAAAAAAAAACGATCCCGAACCGAAACCGCACCCTGCAATAACAGCCCAAACCGGTTCAATTGAAAGAAACTCGGCCAAGAACATATAACAAAAATCAGAGAGAAAATTGAAAAAAAATATATATCAGAAAAAAGGAGAAGAGAGTGTAACAGAATGTAACAAACTCTCTCGATTTTCTCCACCTTCATCGTTCTTCATCCTTCAATTCAACAGAAAAAACTCTAAGAGTGTGTTTGGATGGAGCATTTTAATGAGGGAAAGTAATGTTTTGAGGGAATTTAAAATGATTTGACCAAAATTCATTGTTTGGATACAAAAATGAAGAATTGTTAAAATGATGGAAATTTATGGAGTATTTCATCCTAAGTTAAATTTAATCATTTTGAAATGACACCAAAAACCAAAGAATTTGAAATTCCTCTCATGTTCCATAGAATGTATTTGTTATTATTATTTCTTCAAAATTTACAAATTGGTCCTCATATTTTTGAAAATTATAAAATTGACCCCAAAATTTTTTAAAAAATTGCAAATTGGTCCTTAATAATTTTTAAATTTTACAATTTGGTCCTTCAAATTTTTAAAAATTACAAATTAGTCCCTACTTTTTCATTTTTTAATTTGGTCCAAAAAATTTAAATTTTATACAAAATGACACCAAAAATCTAACAATGAAATATCTTAATACTCCATCCAAACAAAACAATTTAAAAACGAATGGATTTGAATTGAATCATTTGAATTGCTTTGATTTTTAAATTACTTTAAAATTTCTAATTACCTCATCCAAACACACTCTAAGGGAATCTCAATTTTCTCCACTCTTGAATCTTCATCATCTCTTCATCGATCCTTGAGAGAACCTCTCTCTCTCGCCAAGAACCTCACCATAACTTCAATCACCTTCAAACTCTTCACCATAACCTTTCTCTCAACCAAACTCTTCAATCTTAACAAAATCACCATAACCGATTCACCGAACCTCAACTCAGAAAAAGATTCACAAACTCTCCATAACTGGATCTTGATTATTCATCTTCAATAATGTCCCCTGCATAATCTTCATCAAGCATCTTTATCATCACAAACGCGCACAAGTGGAAAACTGAATTGAAAGAGGAAACCGAATCACAAACCTGCAGATTCGAGCATCTATAATCTTCAATCAGAATCGCATCACGTTCATCATCATCAATCATCCACACTTTCTTCAATTGAATCCTTCACCATACGACAGCGTTTTGGTTCAAGCTTCGACGCATTACAATCAACATCATCATCGCTCTGCACAACAACAACATCATATCAAGATCAGAAAAAAAAGAGTAAAAGGAGGAGAAAGATTGAACATGTTTACTAATCGATTCGAGAACAAAACGAGTTTGAGATGGAGAGATGTGAGAGGCAGAGAGATGCGAGAGTTCGAGAGCGAGATCGGGAGAGAACGGGAGAGGTTGGAACGAGTGAGAGGCGATCGAGAGTGAGGAGAGGAGATCACGGTGGCCGGAGAATCGAATCGGAGGAGCCGAGACTCACCGCGCCGCTGTGTTGTTCGCGAGAGGAAGAAGGAGGAAATCGGTCCAAAGCAAGCTGAATAGCCACAACAAGTTAACCCTAATCCCTTTCTTATTAATCCTTGTTTTTAGTTTTAATTGACCATATTAATTAGAATTGAACTGGTTTAATTGTAGTAATGGATTCTTAACTGAGTTTAATGTGAATAATTAGATTTTAGTTATTGTTGGATTTTGAATTGAACAAAGATCAGAAAAGTTCCTTTGGGTCTTGCCATACAAAATGCTGCGCCTCACCCCCTTGAGAGCCCAATCATCCGTTTTTTGGCCATAAGAGAAGCTAAAACAAAAAAGAATATCACCTTGGGCCAACTCTGGATGGGCCTTAGCGCCCAAAATGCTGTATAGACCCCTATTTCTAGCATTTCACCCCTGTATACATAATATTTCATGTTAAACTAGTTTTCTCTTATTAGTTTGTTTCCTATTGTTTTTAGCATAATAAATCTTTGAATTTTGATAGATTTTGGCATGATAAAAATGATAAAAACATGTAATCTTTTCCTTGTTAGGATTTAATTGTTTTGTTACATAGTTTTGTTCTATTATTTCCATATAAAAATGCAATACAAAAACATGTAATATCTTTTGCTTGTTAGAATTTATTTGTTTTGTTACATAGTTTAGTTTTAATTCTTTGTAAAATGCCATGAAAAAATATGATGTTTGATTAGCTTTCTTGCATTGATAAAAAACAACCAAAAACATGTATTATTTTCTTGTTAAAATTTAGATGCTTTGTTACCTAGTTTCATTCTAATTCTTTGATAAAAATGTTACAAAAAAAAAAACAACAATTTAATCTTGTTAGGCTTTTGTTTAGGATTTGCTTAAAATTTATTTTCTCTTATTTTCTATGGCGGGTGCATGCCTCCTTGTTATTACTGATTTGGTTGTTGAGATGTGCGAGGTACTTTGAGAGGGCCTTCGATTGCTTCGTGTTCCACTTTATTTGTGAGACACGAACTCACTTCCGGTGCGACTTGACTTGTGTTGTGTTCCACTTTATTTGTGGGACACGGACTTATTCCCGATGCGATTCACCTGATCTCTCATTCATTGAGATGTATATTCCTGTATTTTCTGGATTGTGTTTCTCTTGCAGGTTGCTTATGTGGTTGTGTTTGATACGCACTACATAGCGGTTGTGATTTATTTTCACACCGCATCGCTTTGACGCTTATGCTGGACTCCTGGCTTTGCTGGATGTTAGATTACGTGAAGTTTCTTAGTTCTGCTTGCGTTGCTAGCTCACTGCGGATTTGCTATCCGTTTGGTATCGTTCCCTATTCCCTTTTACTTCTTTCTGTACTTTATCGCTTTCTCGCATCATCCTTTAACATGAGAAGTAGGACTTAGACATGCATCTGGCCAAGCCCTCGAAAGAGGCTCTGTTTTTGTTGGTGTGTTTATATTTGTGCTTTGCGGCAGGGAGTCACGGTGTAATAAGTCCTATATGGCACTCCGTTAAGTCCTCATGGAAGGCATGCGGTCAAGGGTTAGCAATCAACCCCCGCCTAGTCTCATCGAGTCTGTTCATTATGCGCACACTACGCGTTGCTCGCTTCTGAACCTGCACAAGATCTTGTTATCGAGTATGTCAGGAAAAGGGTTCATGCAGTCGGACCCCCGCCTTTCCTATAGCTCGCGTCGCTCGACGATGATGCTCGGTGTACGCACGCACCGTTTTCCTTTATGATCCGTGACGGCTTGGTTGCTGAGAGGGGTCCGCCCTCTTGTCTATGGCCCGATCATTTTCGCGAGGTCTAATGCTTGGTTGACTTGGGTTGAGCTGCTCCCCTTGGCTATGGCGGGACCGCTTTTCTACCACTCGGTCAGTACCGTTGGTTTGTTTGCTTTACGAGCGGATGCTCGTTTGTGTGCTCATTGTTTGCTTCCCTTTTCCCTCGTAGGTTGATTAGTTTAGTTTAGACTGATACCCTTTGTATGATAACATTAGGTAGCAAGCTTTCCCCTTTAGCTTAGGTTTTCCTCATGCATCTTTTAAAACACAAACCACACTCTTTGATTTTCTTTTCTTAAGAGCTTGTTATTTCCGCTCCATTCCCAAGCATAAGCCTCCAAAGGTCGAGCAGCGGAGTGTGAATGTAACTCGTTCACCTAAAAAACACAAAACAAACAGAAATTAGTTAGCCGAGCTACGGTAGCTCTGATTCTGCAAAACAGATACGTAGGCAGCGGGGTAGGGCCCGTGCGAGCATAATACTTTCTTTTCCCTACATTCTGCATTCATTTTAGTCCAGATTAGCGTAGTTTTCTTACACACCCATAGTTTTAGACACAGGCGTGGATACCATCGAGTACGATGGGCGTGAGGGGTGCTCATACCTTCCCCTCGCGTAACCGACTCCCTTACCCTTTTTCTCTGGTCGTGAGACCGTTGTTTTGTTTTGTGGTTTGCTGGCATTCCCTTCCTTTTCAGGATAAATATGTTAGTGGCGACTCTGTTAATTTTCGCGGTAGCGACACTACGCGCTCGATCACATACCCAAAACAAGGACAAGAAATTAAAATATAACCTACTGACTAAATAATTTAAAATGGGGTGTTACAGCCGGCGGTAAAGCAATCTGATAAGAAACCTTCCTAATTTTCTTAGAAATCTGTAATGGACCAATGAAACGCGGAGTTAACTTCTTCGATTTCAAGGCTCTCCCAATGCCAGTCATCGGAGTAACTCGCATGAATACATGATCTCCTTCCTCAAATTCAATATCCTTTCTTCTTTTTTCGTGGTAACTTTTCTGACGACTCTGAGAAGCTCTCATCTTCTCCTGAATCATCTTGATCTTTTCTGTAGTTTGTTGCACAATCTTCGGTCCAACCACCGCACTTTCTCCAGATTCGTACCAACACAACGGTGTTCTACATTTCCTACCATACAATGCCTCAAATGGAGCCATACCAATACTCGAATGATAAATATTGTTGTAGGTAAACTCAATCAAATGTAAATAACTATCCCAAGCACCACCTTTCTCCAATACACAAGCTCGCAACAAATCCTCTAACGATTGAATCGTTCTCTCCGTTTGACCATCTGTCTGCAAGTGATAAGCAGAACTCAACCTCAACTTAGTACCTAAGGCTTCTTACAATCCTGTCCAGAACTTAGAAGTAAACCTCAGGTCTCTATCTGACACAATACTAGCCGGAACACCATGCAAACTCACTATCTTCTCAACATACAACTAAGCCAACTTCTCCATCGGATAATCCATTATTATTGGTATAAAGTGAGCAGATTTCATCAACCTGTCCACAATAACCCAGATAGAATCACAATTCCTGACCGTCCTAGGTAAACCAGATACAAAGTCCATAGAAATTCCATCCCACTTCCAATCTGGAACAAACAACGGTTCCATCAATCCAGACGGTTTCTGATGCTCAATTTTTGACTTTTGACAAATAAAGCAAGCATAAACAAACTCAGAAATTTCCTTCTTCATTCCAGGCCAACAAAACAACTTCTTCAAATCATGATACATCTTGGTAGCACTAGGATGAATGCTTAGTCCACTTCGGTGTCCTTCTTCCAGAATACTCTTTCTGATCTTAGCAACATTGGGTACACACACTCGGTCTCCAAACCTCATAACGCCATTCTCGTCAATTCATAATTCACCTCCTTGACCTTGGTTAATCAATGTCAACTTATCAACCAAGCCAGCGTCAGATTTCTGTCCGTTTCTAATTTCCTCAAGAATACTATTAGTAAACATCAGCATTCCCAACTTAGCACTATTAGAAGTACTTTCACATACTAAACTCAAATCTCGGAATTGCTTAATTAAATCCAATTCTCGCACCATTAGCATAGACATATGTAATGACTTTCTACTCAATGCATCAACAACAATATTTGCTTTACTAGGATGGTAATTCAAACCGAAATCATAGTCCTTCAGAAATTCTAACCATCTTCTCTGCGTCATATTAAGCTCCTTCTGATTGAAGAGATACTTCAGACTCTTATGATCGCTGAATACCTCAAATCGAGAACCATAAAGATAATGTCTCCACAGCTTCAACACAAATACCACAACCGCCAATTCCAAATCATGAGTCGGATAATTCCTTTCATGAATTTTCAACTGTCTTGAAGCATAAGCCGCTACCTGCTTATCTTGCATCAAAACACCACCTAAGCCCATCAGTGAAGAATCACAGTACACATTGAAAGACTTCGCTGGATTAGGAAAAATTAAGATCAGAGCACTTGTCGATCTCTTCTTCAATTCTTGAAAACCTTTTTCACAGTCTGAATCCCATACAAATACTTGTCCTTTCCTTGTTAACTTAGTCATTGGCAACACCAACTTCGAAAATCCCTCAATAAACTTTCTATAGTAACCTGCCAGACCAAGAAAACTACGGATCTTTGAAACATTCTTCGGCGTCTCCCACTGAGATACCGCTTCTACCTTCGTAGGATCCACCGCGATACCATTCTTCGAAACTACATGGCCAAGAAAACTTACTTCCTTCAACCAGAATTCACATTTAGACAATTTCGCATACAACTTCTTCTCCTTCAATAGTTCTAATACCACTCTTAAATGCCCTGCATGTTCTTCATCACTCTTCGAGTAAATTAGAATGTCATCAATGAACACTACCACGAACTTGTCAAGATACGGGTGAAATATCCTGTTCATATACTCCATGAAAACACCAGGTGCATTAGTAACACCAAATGGCATAACAAAATATTCATAATGTCCGTACCTCGTTTGGAATGCCGTCTTCTGAATATCTTCCGCCTTCACCTGAATTTGGTGATATCTAGACCTCAGGTCAATCTTGCTAAACACACAAGCTCCAACCAGCTGATCCATCAAATCATCAATCCTCGGCAAAGGGTATCGATTCTTGATTGTCACCTTGTTTTGTTGTCTATAATCAATACCTAGCCTCATTGAACCTTCTTTCTTCTTAACCAACAGTACTGGTGCACCCCACGGTGACACACTAGGACGAATAAACTTCTTTTCTAACAATTCCTCTAACTGTTTCTTCAATTCAGCCAATTCCGATGCCAACATGCGATACGATGCCATCGACACAGGACTAGTTCCAGGAATCAATTCTATAGCGAATTCCACTTCTCTTTCAGGTGGCAACTCACTAACATCTTTTAGAAATGCTTTCGGATACTCATTCACTACTCTTAGTTCATCAGTTTTAGCTTCCCCCTTCACTTCCATTGAAGAGCACAACATAAATACTACCGCTCCATCATTGACAGCCAAATTCATCTGTTTGACCGACATAGTCAGATCCTCAACACTAACCTCTTCAGGAAAGATAACCGCCTTCGTAAAACAATTAATATGAACTCGATTAAATTGTAACCAGTTCATTCCCAAAATGACGTCAAGTTGTTCAAGTGGAAGGCACACTAAGTCCATTCCAAACTTTCTACCAAATATGTCAATAGGACAGTTCAAACAAGCAGAAGAAGTAGTTACTGAACCCGACGCAGGAGTGTCAATAACCATACTTCCATGAATAAAAGATATTTCTAATCCCAATCATTTAGCATAATCCAATGAAATGAACGAATGAGTCACTCCAGTATCAATAATTGCAACTAAAGGTGTGTCATGGATGAAACACGTACCTTTAATCAGACGATCCGCCGGAGTAGTCTCTGACCCAGACAAAGCAAAGACCTTCCCACCAGACTGATTCTTCTTCGGTTTAGTGCACTGTGGACTGATGTGACCCTCTTCGCCGCAATTGTAGCAAGTCACGATCTTCATCCTACAATCAGAAGCAATATGACCCGCCTTACCACACTTGAAGCATTTCTTTTCTCCACTCTTACACTCATTCCTTCTATGCCCAGTCTCACCACAGTTGTAGCACCTAACGGGAGCACCAAAATCTCCCCCACTAGGCCTCTTCCAATCACCATCTTTAGCAATTCCTCTACCATATGGCTTACCTCTATCCATAGGCTTCTTACCTTTCTTGTCAACCAACTTGCGAGAGTGAGATGACTTCAGCTTAATGTTATCCTCTTCAAAGATCCTGCTACAGTCCACCAAATCGATAAATCGCCGAATTCTCTGGTACCTGATATCTTGCTTGATCTCGTCACGAAGATCATTCTCAAATTTGATACACTTTGAGAATTCACTAGCCTCACCATTGTTGTAGTGAACGTAGTACTTTGCTAACTAAACAAATTTTGAAGCATACTCTGGTACCGTCATATTACCTTGAGTCAGCTCCAAAAATTCAATTTCCTTTCTGCCTCAAACGTCCTCAGGAAAATACCTCCTCAGAAATTCTCTTTTGAACACGGCCCAAGAAATAGCTACACCATCAGCATCCAGTTCAGCTCTAGTAGCCATCCACCAATCATCAGCCTCTTCGGACAACATATGAGTACCATACCTCACCTTCAGATTCTCAGTACAATTGATGACTCTGAAAAACCTCTCGATCTCCTTAAGCCACTTCAGAGCACCTTCAGGATCATGCGTGCCCTTGAACGACGGAGGATTATTCCTCTGGAAATTCCCCAATTTCCTGTTAGCACCAATCCCAGCTCCATTTACATTCCCTCCCAGCACACCAGCAATCATGCCCAAAGCCTCAGCGATAGCATCGTTGTTTCTTCCACCTCTTCCAGCCATTGTTCTGCTAATCACGAAACAACTCCATTAGCACCAAGAGTATCGACAGTGATAGCTCGCATTAGTCGCATACAAAGAAAGGAAAAAGACTGACACTAAGACTCTGGTCACACCGATTGTGTATGCTCTGATACCACTATTGTAACACCCTTCTAAACCCCGCGGCAATTTAAATAATCATATCAGAGTAACATGGAACAAGGGTGTCACAATTTCAAATTAAAAAAAAACATCATACATCATTAATATCATGCAAACACTAAGGAGTTTCATCATAATTCATAATAAATCATGTTAAATACATCGGAAAACAATTATACGGAATAGTTCAACACCTTCGAAACTATATCCATAAAACTCAAAATAACGCAATAAAGTTATAAGACATGAACGATCAAAATTCGTGTCCCCAGTGTTACAATATCAGAGCATGACACCTGACGCTAAACTAGACACACTGACTCATGAGCTAATCCTCAATCTGAAAATGACAACATGTAAGGGTGAATCTCATTCTCAGTTAGTAAATATTATGCAATTCATAAGCAACAAGCATCACAATATATCGTTCACCCAATCATACATATTTAGATTAGCCACTATCATTCATCAACTCATACAACAATAAATCACACAACACAACACTGAAATTCATTCAATCATGTTATGACAAAATGCATATGACTCAACTGACACTATGCATGTGGTACCAATAAACCGTGGAATTAATCCACCTGACCAATCTAGGCCTCATCGAGATACAGCCCACCGACATAAATTTCGCACAATGGGAATTATGTCCACCATCGATCCAAACATCACCGGGATCCATCACCGAATGCATATGAATGAATGAACACACATAACATACTTAAAAACATCACCGATCACGATGAACAACTCATCTCAACAACACATCACCGAATAAGTATGTACATGTTTTCAACATCATTCAAATAACTATGCATTCATCACAGTCATAATAATAATCACAACCAATTCATCACCACATCAAATACATTGTCACACCTATCTCATATGCACACAATGCTTAATTCTCACCAAGTAATTAAATCGAGTTTTAAAAAAAATAAAGTCGGCAACTGCCCATATTCATCGTTCATCATATAAAACATTTAATTACCTTTACAACACCCAAAACGACACTAAGAAAGGGTACACAGATCAAAAGATACGCTATCTCAAAGTTTAGAAATATTTCTATACAACAGGGTTCGCTCAGCGGACCACTAGCTACTCGCGACAGAAGCGAACTACCTTCAGACCTCCGCTCAGCGGACCACTAGCGACCTTCAACAGAATCTAACTAGGTCGGTTCCCCCGCTTAGCGGACCCCCCTCCGCTTAGCGGCCCTGCGATTTTACAGATTCTCAGGTCTGCGATAGACCCTGCGATCTCCCATATTCTAAGTCCAAAATCGACTATAAACATCATATACAGGCATACAATCATCATACATTCAATCATACATCACCAAACATCATTTAAACTCATTATTAACCAATAGTTCATGCAATTTTCATCAATTCAATCTAAATTATAACACTCTAACCCAACAATCCCAATATCTAATTGAACGAAACCATACATTGAAGGATAGGAAAACACTTAGGAAGGGGGGATTGAATAAGTGTGACTTCAAAAACTTGTAAGATAAAAACAATGAACACAATTATTTTTATCCTGGTTCGTTGTTAACGAAACTACTTCAGTTCACCCCCTTAGAGTGATTTACCTCAACTGAGGATTTAATCCACTAATCCGACTGATTATAATGGTTATCCGCTTAGAAACACTCTAAGTCTTCTAGAGTATCCTGATCACAACTTGATCACTCTAGGAACCTTTTACAAACAATGTAAAATAATGTTTACAAGAGTTTAGATTGCTTCTAATAAAGTTGTAACCACAACTGTGATATTTCTCTTAAGTTCTAAGCTTAACACTCACTAAATATTACAAGAGTTTGTGAGGTTGAAGATGAAGTTCGTGAGATTTGATTTTGACAGTGTTTCAGTATTTTGCACAAGTGTTCTATTTTCCTTATGATCAGAACTTATATTTATAGGCGCTGAGAGGAAATGACCGTTTGGAGCATTTAATGCTTTGCGTGAATAGTACAGCTCTGCATTTAATGTTTCACTCTTTTGTCAACTACCTCGAGCCTTGTTTTTCCTGCTTTTACTGACTTTGCCTTTTATAGCTTCTACCGTTCCTTTTGTCAGTCAGAGATTAGACGTTTCAGCCTTTCATCTTGTACTTTCTTCTGGACTCAGATTTTGTATATAACAACGTTTGAATATTAGAGTCAACAGCTTGGTGCAGAGCATCTTCTTGTCTTCTGACTTTGAAGAGCTTGAGCGTGATACCATCAGAACTTTAGAGCTTATTCTTCTGACTTTCATTCTTCTGATGCTTTAAGTTCATGTTCTGATTCTGCTTGACCATCTTTTGATGTCTTGCCAGAGCATGTTCTGATGAAGCCATCCAGAACTTCCAGAGTCAGTTGCTTCTGAGCGCTGATTTGTGTATACTCTTTATATATTTCCTGAAATGGAAAATTCAAAGGATTAGAGTACCACATTATCTTATACAAAATTCATATATAATGTTATCATCAAAACACAAAATATTAATCAAAACAAATCTTGTTCTAACAATCTCCCCCTTTTTGATGATGACAAAAACATATATAATTGATATGAATTTGTATCAAGAATATCAGATGAACAAAGACAATTACACAGATATAGCAAAAGCATATAATCAGAGTGTGTGAATATGTCTCCCCTGAGATTAACAATCTCCCCCTGAAATTAATACTAAAAGAATTTATAAATAAAAGACTTTCCTGAGTATTTTTCCATTTCAGTTGAGACTTTCACGTAGAATAGAACTTCAGAATATTTAGAGCTTCTCTTCAGAGCTTCCATTGGACAACTGTAGAGCTTTGAATTTCCCTTTGTAATCAATTGTACCAGAGCATACTTGATTGTATCATAGCATTCTTCTTGCTTCTGATCTCAGCATTTCTCGCTTCTGGATTTGAAACTTCATAGCACTCAGCTTGCTTCAAATCTTCAGGAGCTTTAGAATTGCTTTTCCCCATGTATTTGTTTCTCACTTTGAGCTTTTCCAGAATGTCATATTCCTGCAAAAAACTATTAAAGACAGAAAACTTGCAAATAATGTTAGGAAATGTTGAGACTTAATCCCAGCAACTGATATTATAAACCAATTCAATTATCATATTTCTCCCCCTTTTTGTCATAACATCAAAAAGCATAAAGATTCAGATGATCAAAACACACAGAGTGAAGAAATAACAGATAATTTTTCATTGATAAAACATCAGAAGATAAGGGTACAGAAGAAGATGCAAATCAAGCAGATGCAGAAAACAAGAAAACACACTAAGACGCAAGACAGAGTACGACTGGCTAAACCTAGAAGCTAAGACAGCCAAAAGGTTCTTAATCTCAGCAGTATCTTTAACTTGCTTCCTTGTAGCTTCCTTCCGATCCTGCATGAAGGATCTGAACTCAGCATTTGTATCCTCTTGCTTTTCCAGACGAAGAGCTAAGTTAGCTTGATTCTGTTGGAGCTCCTTCATAGTGTTTATCAGCACAGAAGCAAAAGGACCAGCAGAAGAAGCATCAAAGTTGTTGTCCATAGCAGGAGGATTGTTTGCAGCATCAGCTTCAACCATAAGAACATCTCCTTGATTTTCCTCAACAGGAATTTCTGTAGCAGGATGTTCTAAGCCTTCAAGAATTGCAGCTAGATTTTATGGAGGTGTTGGAGTCACAAGTTCTAGAGGGTATTCAACTTCTGGATATACCATATTTCGTACTTTATCAGAGGGATGCTCCCTAAGCCAGTTGAATAAGAACTAAAAGTCTCCAGTCAGAACCTTGTATGGATGTGGCTCCCATACAACAATTGCCAGCGGATTCTCTTCTTCTGCAAGCTCATCTACAAACTCCTTCTCTTCAAGAGGCTTCCAACTGGTGATGGGATGGTAGTATCTTCCATCATCATACTCCAGAAGATATCTAGAAGGAACAAGATCAGCAGCTAGACACTCTTTCTGAAGATTCAGAAAGTCAGATTGAATCTCCCTTCTAAAAGCTCTCTAGAGCTTCCCAACAGCTACATGATCCATCTTAGAGTCATGATCAACCTTCGGAGGATCTAACCATGTTCGTACCTTATACTTTAAAAATTCAAAACACATATCAACAGAGGGTTCAGGAGGGTGGCTTCTGAAATGGGTGATTTGAGAGTCTGGGTTAAGAACAAAATAGGGTTCAGGTTCTCTAGATAGTAAAATAGAGGTGGTAGAAGATGATAGAGATGATGAAGAATCTGCTGTAGAGGTGGTTGAGGGATCATTTAATGGTTAGATAGTAGAAGGAATGGATGTGGTTGAGAAAATTTTTTCAGAAGGAATTTGTGGAAAAACAACATTTAGAGGTTGGGGGTCAAGAGTTGGTAATGGATGGTGTCTTTTAGAAGTGGTGGAGGAGGATGGAAGGTCAGAAGGAGGTGGTCTTTTCTGAGGGGGAAGATCAGAGGTAGACTGTAAACTAGAGGTGTCTACATTGTCTATATCTTCTATGAGCTTCTGAAACTGTTCAGAAGTTTTGGGTATTTTTCAGGGATTTTGTTGATATTTGTTCAGAATTATTATTAATAGGTACAGAATCAGAGATAACAATACCTGAAGATTTCTTCTGCTTCTTGGCTTTCTTAGCATCAGGTCCTTCTTCAGTGACCTTTCTCTTCAGCTTCTTCTGTTTCTTCTTCTCATCCTTCTTCTGTAATTCATCAAAGGATGGAAGGGTTCTACCATGAATCCATTCAGGATCAACATCTGATTTTTCTTTAGCACAAAATTCCAGATATAGCTTAACATATTCTGACAATTCTTCTTTGTACAATGGAGAAAAATCAACAACAGGATTTCTTCTTGTCACAACATTAGAAGGAGCTTGAGGAGTTGTGGTTACTTTCTCAATAAGTTGCATTCTCCTCAGAGTGTGAGCATTCAGAATGCTTCCACAAACTATAGTCAGATGTTTAGAACCAGCTACTTTCAGAGTCTCAATCAAACCACTCTCAGTCAGAATGTCTGATATCAGTATGCCCAAAGAAATTGTTTTCTTCTTCAACTTGGGGTTCTTCAGACGTTCTTCTTCCTTTCACTCCTCAACATTAGTCTTCAAATGTTGAAACAGAATGTGAGGAAGATTGACTCTCATACCTTTTCCAATACAGTACAGAATGACCTGCTGATCTTGACTGATGTAGGTTGCAGAGTTTGTTGATCTTCTATGATAGAGAGATCCCATGATAATCTTATCCCAAACTCTGTAGGTAGGCTTGAGATTAGTGGTGTGAGGAGAGTTTTTACCAGAAGTAAACAGTTCGGGATTAATCTTTTCCCAATTGGATCTTCCATGGAGAGAACCAGTTATACCACTTGTACCATCAAGATTGTATAGCTTCCTTATCAGCTTTTCAGAGACAACCACTTCATGACCTAGCACGAAGGAAATGATAGCAGTTGGAGTAACGGTGGCATGAATCCAAAATTCCTTAACCAAAGTAGGGTAAACTGGACCAATTAGACGATCAAAGTAGTTTGCCCATCCTTGAACCATCATGCCTCTTTTGATTTTGAAATCATGTTCCTGCAGATTTTCAAAATCAACCATGGATTCACAGAGAACTTCCAGTTCATCTTGAGGAACCAAACACGTCTTCAAAGGAGCAGTTACAGATTTCTTTTGTTCTTATAGTCTTGATGATGAAACCTTGCGTTGAACATTTGATGAAGAAGCCATTGAATCACTACTGAGATTTCTGGGTTTCGTAACTTTAGGGTTTTTGAAGAGAGTGAAAAAGAGGCAAAAATGCATAAACAATGAATAATGAAGATGAATGGAAAGAGATGAAATGGTAAAGAGACGCGTTTATATAGGCATAGATTTGAAATAATATGCAATAAGATTTTGAATGAAAGAGATTATAGAATTTGAATCAAATGCATTTAATGTTGAGTGACTTTAGGGAAAAAACGTGATATTTGAAATGATTTGCACAGTTACCTAGGGCGGCGTCTATCAACTGCACGCATGCATGTCCCTTCAGAATGAACACGTGTTCATCATCTGGAATAGCTGGTGACAGCTGTTTTGCTTTAAAAGAAATTATGAATCAAATTAGACATATGAAACGTTAGCAATAACAGAATCAGAATATCTAATTGATCAACAATTTCAGAACTTCTAATAAGAAAATAAATAATCATTTCAAATCTAATCCATATATCAGATCTTCTCATCCTTTCATTCTGGGCATAAATCGATACTGATGTTCTTCAGAATGAACTTAAACCTATCTTCAAAAGGGGTTTTGTGAAGATATCAGCCCACTAATGTTCTGTATCCACAAAGTTTAAAGAAAGAACAACCTTCTGAACATAGTCCCTAATGAAGTGATGTTTGATCTCAATATGTTTAGCTTTGGAATGTAAGATAGGATTCTTAGATAAACAAATAGCAGAAGTATTATCACAGAAGATAGGAATGTTACTCTCATATATTTGATAATCTTCTAGCTGACTCTTCATCCAGAGCATCTGTGTACTACATCCAGTAGCAGCAACATATTCTGCTTCTGTTGTAGAGAGGGCAATTGTGGCTTGCTTCTTGCTGTACCAAGAGATCAGATGACTTCCGAGAAACTGACAGCTTCCAGAAGTACTTTTCCTTTCAACTCTATCTCCAGCGTAATCAGCATCACAAAATCCCACTAGGTTGTAATCTTCAGATCTTCTGTAGAGTAAACCAACATTAGTAGTACCTTTAGATACTTCAAAATTATCTTAACAACTGTTAATTGAGATTCTCTAGGATTTGATTGGAATCTAGCACACAGACATACACTGAATAGAATATCAGGTCTAGAAGTAGTAAGATATAGAAGAGATCCAATCATACCTCTGTAGAGCTTCTGATCTACCTTCTTACTCACCTCATCCTTACCTAAAACACACGTTGGATGCATAGGAGTCTTTGCTTCTTTGCTTTCTGAAAGATTAAACTTCTTTAGAAATTCTTTCACATACTTGGTCTGATGAACATAAGTTTCTTCCGAAGTTTGATTGATCTGGATCCCAAGGAAATACTTGAGTTCTCCCATCATGCTCATTTCAAACTCAGCCTGCATAGACTTAGCAAACTCCTTTCCAAGTTTAGAATTAGATGTTCCAAATATGATATCATCAACATAAATTTGGCAAATTAAAATATCCTTTTTAAAGGTTTTACAGAAGAGAGTTGTATCCACTTGTCCTATAGTGAAACCATTATCCAGAAGGAAAGAACTTAATCTTTCATACCAAGCTCTGGGAGCTTGCTTCAGGCTATATAATGATTTCTTTAATTTGAAAACATGTTCTTGAGACTTAGAGTCTTCAAAACCAGGAGGTTGGGGACATATACTTCCTCATCTATATAACCATGTAAGAAGGCACTCTTAACATCCATTTGATACAGAGTGATGTTATGCTGAGTGGCAAAAGAAATTAGAAGACGAATAGATTCTAACCTGGCCACTGGTGCAAAGGTTTCTGTATAGTCAATGCCTTCTTGCTGATTATAGCCCTGAGAAACCAGTCTGGCTTTGTTTCTTACAACTTCTCCTTTTGCACTTAGCTTGTTTCTGAAGACCCACTTAGTTCCAATGATGTTAAATCCTTTTGGTCTTGGAACTAGATCCCAAACATCATTCCTTGTAAACTGATTAAGTTCTTCTTGCATGGCAATTATCCAGTCAGCATCCTCCAAAGCTTGATCAACAGAAGTTGGCTCAATCAAAGATACTAGACCAAATTGACATTCTGCATTGTTCTTAAGGAATGCTTTTGTTCTTATAGAATCATCCTTCTTTCCAATGATAACATCTTCTGGATGAGCAGAGTTGAGTCTAGAAGATCTTCTGGGTGTTGGCTCTTCAGATATTCTGAGATTCTCCAAAGAGGCAGCAACTTGATCTTATGAAACTTTGCTTTTGGGTTCTTCATGATTTGAGTTAGAGATTTCAATATCTGCAAAATTCTCAAACTGCTTTGGCTTTTCAAGACCAAGCTTATCATCAAATCTGATATTGATTGATTCTTCCACTACAAGAGTTTCAGTATTGTATACTCTGTAGCCTTTTGAGCGTTCAGAATATCCAAGTAGAAAATACTTCTGAGCTTTAGAATCAAACTTATGCAGATGATCTTTAGTATTCAGAATATAGCATACACATCCAAATGGACGGAAATAAGAAATGTTGGGCTTTCTGTGGAGTTCTAGGACAAGAGAAATCATGGGCAATACCATTTTCTTTGAAATAAATCTCAAAGAATCTGTTCTCAAATTCGCCACCATGATCACTTCTGACCTTTATGATTTTGCATTCCTTCTCAAATTGAATCTGAGTGCAGAAGTCAAAGAACACAGTATGAGACTCATCCTTGTGTTTCAAGAACTTTACCCATGTCCATCTGCTATAGTCGTCTACGATGACTAATCCATATTTCTTCCCTCTGATTGATGCTTCGTAAAGAGCATCTGATTTGTATTTCAGATTAGGGAGTCCTCTGACCAGATTAAGTTTGTTAATCTGAGAAATCTTTCTCAAACTAGTATGACCTAATCTTCCGTGCCAGACCCACTGCTATTCACTAACAGACATAAGGAGAGTAACCTTCTGATTCTTAAGATCTTGAAGATCAATCTTGTAAATGTTGTTCTTTCTCTTGCCTGTAAATAGGATAGAGCCATCCTTCTGACTAATAGCTTTGCAGGACTTTTGATTGAAGATAATGTCATAACCATTGTCACTTAATTGACTTATGGACAATAAGTTATGAGCTAATCCATATACCAAAAGTACATTAGTTATAGAGGGAGAGTTACCAATACAAATGGTTCCAGAACCAATGATCTTGCCTTTTTGGTTCCCTCCAAACTTGACTTCTCCAGCAGATTTAAGCTCCAGATCTTGGAACATAGACCTTTTTCCTATCATGTGTCGCGAGCACCCAGAGTCCAGGTACCATGACATGTTTTCCTTTTTCTTTTGAGCTTTGAAGGAGATCTGTAACAGGGATAATCTTTTCCTTAGGTACCCACATTTTCTTGGGTCCTTTTGGGTTAGTTCTCCTCAAGTTCTGATTGAACTGAGGTTTAGCAAAAGATTTATCATAAGATTTTCTAGTGTGTGCAACATACTTCTTGGTGTGTGTTAAATGAAAACTCTTAGAGTTAGATGTGAGCTTTATATCATGAGAATGGCTAAACTTGAATTGATCATACAGAGGTTTGTATGTGATTTTCATCTCATCTACCGGTTCAAGTTTATATGGGGTTTCACCCTCATAGCCTATGTCAATTATCTTGTTTCCACTAACTCCATATATCATAGAGGCAAGTTGACTTCTGCCAATACCTCTAGATAGAAACTTCCTGAAACTCAAGTCATATTCCTTAAGAATATTGTTCACACTTGGAATAGACTTTTCTGAACTAGAAGATGACTCAGCATCTTTAGATAGTTTTAAAAAAAATTCTTTAAGTTCAGCATTTTCTATTTCAAGCTTCTTAGTTTCAGATGCAAAGAGCTTTCTCAGCTTTTTGTATTTGATACTAAGTTTAGCCTTGATTTCCAGAATTTCAGTTAAGCTGGAAACTAGCTCATCTCTAGAAAGTTCAGAAAATACCTCTTCAGAGTCTGAGTCTGATGTAGATTCTGATTCCTCATCAACAGTGGCCATCAACGCTATGTTTGCCTGCTCATCTTCAGAGTCTGACTCTTGATAAGAAGAATCTGAGTCATCCCAAGTAGCCATAAGACCTTTCTTCTTTTCAAACTTTTTCTTGGGCTTTTCTCTCTGAAGCTTTGGACACTCATTCTTGTAATGTCCAGGTTCCTTGCATTCATAGCACGTCACCTTCTTCTTGTCAGATCTCCTGTGTCCAGAAGATTCTCCTCTTTCAGGCCTTTTGAAGTTCTTGAAGTTCTTGAACTTTGTTTGTTTGCTTTTCCAGAGTTGATTTACTCTTCTAGAGATCATTGACTTACCTTTCTTCTGAGGTTCATTTGCATCCAGCTCTATTTCATGACTCCTCAGGGCGTTGATCAGCTCTTCTATAGACACTTCATTCAAGTTCTTAGCAATCTTGAATGCAGTCACCATTGGGCCCCATCTTCTGGGCAAGCTTCTGATGATCTTCTTGACATGATCAGCTTTGGTGTAGCCTTTATCTAGCACCCTTAATACAGCAGTCAGAGTCTGGACTCTTGAGAACATTGCTTCAATGTTTTCATCTTCCTCCATCTTGAAAGCTTCATACTTCTGGATTAAAGCTAAGGCCTTGGTCTCCTTAACTTGAGTATTACCCTCATGAGTCATCTTTAGAGATTCAAAGATGTCATGAGCCATTTCTCTGTTTGTTTTCTTCTCATACTCAGCATGAGAGATAGCATTTAACAATATAGTTCTAAACTTATGATGATTCTTGAAGTCTTTCTTTTGAGCATCACTCATGGATTGTCTTGACACTTTGACACCTTGAGCATTTACAGGATGTGTGTAACCATTCAGCACTAGATCCCATAAGTCACCATCTTGACAAAGAAAGTAACTTTCGAGTCTATCTTTCTAGTACTCAAAGTTTTCACCATAAAAAACTGGTGGTCTATTATAGCCATTAAAACTATTTCTTCCATTACCATTGTTGTTTTGTTCAGGAGTAGGAGTAGATGAAGTTGTTTCAACCATATTGACTTTGTGTTTTTCTCCCTGAATCTTTTATCTAACACGGTTAAGTGCTTGCACCTAGAACTGGCGCTCTGATGCCAATTGAAGGATAGAAAAACACTTAGAAAGGGGGGATTGAATAAGTGTGACTTCAAAAACTTGTAAGATAAAAAAAATGAACACAATTATTTTTATCCTGGTTCATTGTTAATGAAACTACTCCAGTCCACCTCCTTAGAGTGATTTACCTCAACTGAGGATTTAATCCACTAATCCAACTGATTACAATGGTTATCCACTTAGAAACACTCTAAGTCTTCTAGAGTATCCTCTTACAAACAATGTAAAATAATGTTTACAAGAGTTTAGATTGCTTCTAATAAAGGTGTAATCACAACTGTGATATTTCTCTTAAGTTCTAAGCTTAACACTCACTAAATATTACAAGAGTTTGTGAGGTTGAAGATGAAGTTCGTGAGATTTGATTTTGACAGCGTTTCAGTATTTTGCACAAGTGTTCTACTTTGCTTATGAGCAGAACTTATATTTATAGGCGCTGGGAGGAAATGACCGTTGGGAGCATTTAATGCTTTGCGTGAATAGTACAGCTCTGCATTTAATGTTTCACTCTTTTGTCAACTACCTCGAGCCTTGCTTTTCCTGCTTTTACTGACTTTGCCTTTTGTAGCTTCTAACGTTCCTTTTGTCAGTCAAAGATTAGACGTTTCAGCCTTTCATCTTGTACTTTCTTCTAGACTCAGATTTTGTATATAACAACGTTTGAAGAGTCAACAGCTTGGTGCAGAGCATTTTCTTGTCTTCTGACTTTGAAGAGCTTAAGCGTGATACCATCAGAACTTCAGAGCTTATTCTTCTGACTTTCATTCTTCTAATGCTTTCAGTTCATGTTCTGATTCTGCTTGACCATCTTCTGATGTCTTGCCAGAGCATGTTCTGATGAAGCCATCCAGAACTTCCAGAGTCAGTTGCTTCTGAGCGCTGAATTGTGTATACTCTTTATATATTTCCTGAAATTGAAAATTCAAAGGATCAGAGTACCACATTATCTTATACAAAATTCATATATAATGTTATCATCAAAACACAGAATATTGATCTGATCAAATCTTGTTCTAACATACATCAATCTACCTATCACTTAAGATCACATAAGGGATACTAAAAGGAAAAGTCTCCCCTTACCTTGATGGAGGTTCTTGAATTGATCCTTGAACTTTGGGGTTTTTCCTCCTTCCTTTGCTCTTCTCACTTCTACGATAAACTCTTTTCTCCCAATTCTTCTATTGCTCTTTTCTTTTCTATTTTTCTCAATAATAAAACAATAATATAATTAGGACTAAGTGTAGAGCTTTTTACTCCATACACCCACTAATTACACCTCACACCCGGAAAAGTCCAATATTCTCTTCTTATTCATTTACTCCATTATTTTCAAAAATATTGATAAACTAAATTTTTATTAAATAATTAACCAAAATTCAATTTATCTAATAATTTAAAAATACGGGTGTTACAACTCTCCCCCACTAAAAGAGTTTTTGTCCTCGAAAACATACCTTAGACAAAAAGTTCCGGGTAAGAGTCCTTCATCTGGCTCTCTAAATCCCATGTAACATTTCCACCGGTTGGTCCTCCCCAAACCACTTTCACTGTTGCTATCTCTTTACCTCGCAACTGCTTCACTTTACGATCCTCAATCCTCATAGGTAATGTCTGTACAATCAGATTATCTCGCACCTGTATATCATCTACCTGAATCTCATGAGACGGGTCTGCAATGTATTTCCTCAACTGGGATACATGGAATACATCATGCAAATTAGCGAGTGTCGGCGGTAAAGCAATCTGATAAGCAACCTTCCCAATTTTCTTAGTAATCTGCAATGGACCATTGAAAAGCGGAGTTAACTTCTTCGACTTCAAGGCTCTCCCAATGCCAGTCATCGGAGTAACTCGCATGAATATATGATCTCCTTCCTAAAATTCAATATCCTTTCTTCTTTTGTCGTGGTAACTTTTCTGACGACTCTGAGAAGCTCTTATCTTCTCCTGAATCATCTTGATCTTTTCTGTAGTTTTTTGCACAATCTTCGGTCCAACCACCGCACTTTCTCCAGATTCGTACCAACACAACGCTGTTCTACATCTCCTACCATAAAATGCCTCAAATGGAGCCATACCAATACTCGAATGATAACTATTGTTGTAGGTAAACTCAATCAAAGGTAAATAACTATCCCAAACACCACCTTTCTCCAATACACAAGCTCGCAACAAATCCTCTAACGATTGAATCGTTCTCTCCGTCTGACCGTCTGTCTGCGGATGATAAGCAGAACTCAACCTCAACTTAGTACCTAAGGCTTCTTGCAATCTTGTCCAGAACTTAGAAGTAAACCTCGGGTCTCTATCCGACACAATACTAGCCGGAACACCATGCAAACTCACTATCTTCTCAACATACAACTGAGTCAACTTCTCCATCGAATAATCCATTCTTATTGGTATAAAGTGAGCAGATTTCGTCAACCTGTCCACAATAACCCAGATAGAATCACAATTCCTGACCGTCCTAGGTAAACCAGATACAAAGTCCATAGAAATTCCATCCCACTTCCAATCCTGAACAAACAACGGTTCCATCAATCCAGACGGTTTCTAATGCTCAATTTTTTACTTTTGAAAAATTAAGCAAGCATAAACAAACTCGGCAATTTCCTTCTTCATTCCAGGCCACCAAAACAACTTCTTCAAATCATGATACATCTTGGTAGCACCAGGATGAATGCTCAATCCACTTCGGTGTCCTTCTTCCAGAATACTCTTTCTGATCTTAGCAACATCGGGTACGCACACTCGGTCTCCAAACCTCATAACGCCATTCTCGTCAATTCGGAATTCACCTCCTTGACCTTGGTTAATCAATGTCAACTTATCAACCAAGCCAGCGTCAGATTTCTGTCCGTTTCTAATTTCCTCAAGAATACTATTAGTCAACTTTAGCATTCCCAACTTAACACTATTAGAAGTACTTTCACATACTAAACTCAAATCTCGGAATTGCTCAATTAAATCCAATTCTCGCACCATTAGCATAGACATATGTAATGACTTTCTACTCAATGCATCAGCAACAACATTTGCTTTACCAGGATGGTAATTCAAACCGAAATCACAGTCCTTCAGAAATTCTAACCATCTTCTCTGCCTCATATTAAGCTCCTTCTGATCGAAGAGATACTTCAGACTCTTATGATCGCTGAATACCTCAAATCGAGAACCATAAAGATAATGTCTCCCCAACTTCAACATAAATACCATAGCCGCCAATTCCAAATCATGAGTCGGATAACTCCTTTCATGAATTTTCAACTGTCTTGAAGCATAAGCCACTACCTGCTTATCTTGCATCAAAACACCACCTAAACCCATCAGTGAAGCATCACAGTACACATTGAAAGACTTTGCTGGATTAGGCAAAATTAAGATCGGAGCACTTGTCAATCTCTTCTTCAATTCTTGAAAACCTTTTTCACAATCTAAATCCCATACAAATTCTTGTCCTTTCCTTGTTAACTTAGTCATTGGCAACACCAACTTCGAAAATCCCTCAATAAACTTTCTATAGTAACCTACCAGACCAAGAAAACTACGGATCTCTGAAACATTCTTCAGCGTCTCCCACTGAGATACCGCTTCTACCTTCGTAGGATCCACCGCGATACCATTCTTCGAAATTACATGGCCAAGGAAACTTACTTCCTTCAACCAGAATTCACATTTAGACAATTTCGCATACAGCTTCTTCTCCTTCAATAGTTCCAATACCACTCTTAAATGCCCTGCATGTTCTTCATCACTCTTTGAGTAAATTAGAATGTCATCAATGAACACTGCCACAAACTTGTCAAGATACGGGTGAAATATCTTGTTCATATACTCCATGAAAACACCTGGTGCATTAGTAACACCAAATGGCATAACAGAATATTCATAAGACTAGGTTAATTTCATTGACTCAGGAGGGAGAATTGGGTAGCTGTTATTTGCTATCTCTGTACAAAAGAAATATATAAAAAAGAGCCAGTTTGGTTAACTGTCTTTTTTTTCTCTCATTGGTTTTTGTCTCTTTGGGTCTAGTTTCTTTTTCCTCTTCTTCATTATTTATTTTTTCCTCAGTCCAGTCCTTGTTGTTTGTTTGTTTGTTGAGTCAGTTGGGTCCAGCACCTAGTTAGTGAGTCAATTTTTTTTCTATTTTGTATTTTCTATTTCTCTTCTTCTACTATTGTTTTTGTCAATTTTTGGCTAAAAACAGGGAGGAAAATGTAATTGAGTCTAGTCTCTAAATTGAGGAATTCAACGATTTAGGAGGAGACTGTCTTTTTGATTCTTGAGTCTGTTTCTTTTGTGTGTTGCTTTTCTTTGCTTCTACTGCTAAGTATGTTCTTTGTTGGGTCTGCGCAATGTTGTGTAGGATGCTCTAACACCCTGATTGTGTATGGTTTTGTGTCTTGTGGTCTGAGTTATAAGTGTGGTTGTGACTTGTGCTTTGAGTTTTGTGGGTCTTCACATACAGAGTTCAAGATGGTATATTGTAACAGTGTATAAGGGGTAGTATATTCCATCTTCTTCCTCATGTAAACTCTATTGAGGGGGAGTGTTTCTTATCTTCTTCCTCATGTACAAATTTTACATGTTTAGCATGTAGCTTGTGTTTGTGTAATTGTGTTTGAACGGACATATACTTTTGCAGTTTGGTCTTTGGTTGTTTTAGCCAAAATTTGTCAAAGGGGGAGATTGTTAGCTCCTTGATTTTGGGGTTGGCAGAATTTTGCTAAAACATGGTGCTTGAAGGATGTTAATCAAGATGTCATAACATCTTGATCTCTTGTTACAACTGAGTGTGAGCTTACCGGAAAAACCAGATGTCCTGACTAATGTCGTGACATCCTGTATCAGAAGATCGACACAGGCTGTTAGGAATCTTGATAAATTTGATTTGTTTTAAATATTCTGTGATATTTCCTTTGGATATATTATAGTGATTTACGCAGGTCTAGAATATTTAATTTGGAACAAAGGAATCAAATCTCAACTAGAACTAAAGTTTCTAAAATTAAAAGATTGAAGCAATATTTGTTTTCAAGATTCAAAAAGATTTCTTTGCAGATTTGTTGCAACTATCAGCTTGTAAATCAAGTAGAGTGTCATGAAGCCCATGGACTACTGAAGACTATTTAAAGAGTTCTTTAGACCTAATGTAACTAAGTTTTTCACAATTGTAAAAATTAGGGGAAAGTTAGAAAGCTTAGGTTTTGAGAGTCTCTTATGTTTTAAGTCTCCCACATATCTTTTGATACTGTGTGGTAGACTGTATGTAGCTTAACTATTTGTCAAGTTGTTTGTTCTCACTCAGAAGCCTTTAGGTAATGAGTTGAGTTCTTTGTTCTCACTCTTAAAGCTTTTAAGCAAAAGAGTTAAGTTCTTGTATTGGAAGTATGATCTTCTAAATTGGTTTGTTTTTAATACAGTCAGTAGGACTGGGCCCCCAATTAAAGCCCTATTATATTGAGCCCCCAATTATTGAGATTTATTTTGGGGCCTAAAATTTTAGGCCCTTTACATGATGCATTTTTTTGGCCCCATTGAAGGGGTCTTATTTTATTCCCAAAACTCACAAAAGCTTCATTTCCTAATCTGCGCCGTCGACACATCATTAATGCCACCATTTTGGATCATCCAGAGTTAAAATTTCAATGGAATTGCAACATCTAAGCGTATTATTTGTTTTTGTTAAACAATAAATATGGCTATGCTTTCTAAGCGTATTTAAAAAAATTTCAAATTCACTGTATATTTTTGATGAACAATTTAATGAGCATTGAACTACCGGTTGGAAACAAATTCTCAGTTACCGTGAATTATATTTCAAATTTTTTATTTTTTATTTTTTGAATTTTTTAACAAAATTCTTAATTTACTTTTTGTTAAATTTAAAAAAAAAACTAATTTAACAAGTTGTTTGTTTTTTGAAAATTTTAAACATATTTTTAAATTTTTTTATTTAAAAGTTATTTATGTTTTTGATTTTATTCTATTTTTTAAAATTAAGTTTTTTATTTTATTTGGGGCCTTATAGCCCTCTTTCAAATTTTGGGGCCTTCTAAAATTGAGCCCTATATATTTGAGGGCTTACAATTTTAAAATTATTTTAGGCCCTCTTATTATAAGGGCTAGGGCCCAAATTAATTGGCCCCTTAAATTGACACCTCTACTGATGGTGGACTTCTTTCCCGACTTGGTGCCCCCCAGAGTATGTGTTATTTGCATTGAACTGGGTTAACATCTCTATGTGTTATTTATCATTCTACAATTTTAATTTTGTATCAAAATCAATATGGTAAATCTGGTTTGTTTCCAGGTTGCTTAACATCTGTCTTGACATCGTGTAAGACAGCTGTGTTAGCATGTGTTATGCCTGTACCAGAAATTTCAGATAAAATAACAAAGAAATACCATTGTAATAAGAAGAAAAGATATATGCAACGAAATAAAAATAAACAACTGAAAATAAATGAGATAAGGGATAAAAATATTAAACTAGAGATTTATGCAAGTTCGACCTAAACAATTGATCTATTTATGTCCTAAGAGTTTCCTCTTGAGAGTTCCACTAAAATCAACTTTTAGTTTTTACAGGATAAATTCATACAACCTTTAACAACACTAGGGGCTTTTACACAAGATTAACCCACAAACATTTTAATGACAAACATAACTTTTAATAGGCTTACCTCAAGAACCTTCACCCAAGTTTTTTGTTTTTCTAAGTTTAACATGGAGCCTTCAAATTTGTTACAAAGATATTACACAAGAGAACCAAACTATTGAATAAAACAAATTTAGCACAACATCATTACAACACAACTCTCAGAAGGAATTCTTCACTCTCTTGGCACTAAGACAACTTTAGTAAAAAAAACCATATTCTTAAAAGGAAGAAAGTATAAAGAATAATAGAAAAGTTTCCATTCCAAAATCTGGGGTGCAATAAAAAGAGGAGAACCCTCCTTTATATAAGAAACAAATTTTCTCAAATAAGAAACAATCCATGGGCATTTTAATGTTATAATCTATTAAAAATATGTATTAAGCGATTAACCAATCTAAATAAGGAAAGTTTGAGTTTCAAAGTCGCATAATCCATTAATAGTTCTTTTAATTGATTAAGAGGTGTTACAAATAGGTTTAATAGATTAGAGAAAGCCCTTTATCAATTAACCAGTGTAAAATACATTCCTAATTGATTAACTAAGCTTACAACCAATTAAGTACATGTTCGAATTGATTTTAAGATATTTTATCAAAAGATAAAAGATGTTTGAAAGGAATCGTGTGTGTGTGTATGTGTGTTCGTACACACATTGCCTTCGTACCTTAAGTCTTACTCTTGTTCCTTTTACAAAAAACTAATTAAGAATAGGATAACCCTAAGCACGGGACTATATGTGCTTTCACACTTTCACAAATTCAAGTCTTTAAGCTTAAAATATCATGGCTTTAAGTCTTCTAGTTTCTTGATTAATTCAAAAATGTCAAGCCTTTCAATTGGAACTTGATGTCTTTGACTAATGAGACTTGTGGTATCTTTTTTGGATTCTATCATCAGGAACCACTAGTTAGTTGCAATCAACTTCCCCTTTGATATTTGTCACCAAGAACTTCTTGAATCGTTAATAGAAAATGTTGTTTTACTTAGGGAGTTGTCATCTTTTAGACCGCTTATTAATTTTCATCATCAAAACCAAATGACAGTTATACTTGCACATCACATAGATCTAAATTCTTCCCATTTTTGATGATGACAACAAATTCTCTCAAGATGGGTAAGATAAAAATAGATAGATAGAAATAACGGAGTGGTTAACTCACTTGATAGATAAATAGAGTATACTCTACTTCTTCTAAGAGTATACTTCTCACCCTTTGCCAATATCAAAAAGGCAGGAAAAAATAAACAACACATAAAGCTCAGAAATAATAATTCATTTATAAAGGATGAGTTACATGATGAAACATAAGCACATATAGGTGCATTTAAGTAGGACTAAGACCATGATTCTCCTCACCGTTACTAAAATTTTTATCTATCACCACAGTTGGTTGTCCATGGTATCAAAAGGTGCGACAGCAAGTGAGTTACTTTTCACCTCAGGACTGAGGCTCGTGGTAAAAAAGTAGATAGCACGCTAAATTTCACCATGGTTAGAAATTTCAACCATGGTGCATTTTGATCACCCCACTTTTCATCATGGTTGGAAGTTCTTACTATGGTGAAAAGTAAGTTAGCCCAACTTTTTCTCACGGTTGGAAATTTCAACTGTGATGAAAAGTCAGTCACCCCAATTTTTCATCTTTGCCACATGCTTTGGATGACAACATTGAGAACTTCCATCATAACATAGAATATTAAATATATCTAACACAACAACAACAATAACAACGACAAAATATATCAACATAAGCATTAACAGTAAATCTCAACAACAACAAAACCAAGAAAGTAATAAACCCATAGAACTATTAAACATAAGTCTCAACAACAACAGCAAAAACTAAATCAATAGATTTATTAAACATTAAATTTCAACAACAACAACAAAACTAAATCAATAGAATCATTAAACATTAAATCTCAACAACAACCACAACAACAAAAACAACAGCAAAATACAAAAATCATTAAAATCGTTAAACATTAAATCTCATAAAAAAACAACAACAAGAACAACAACAACAAAAACAATGACAACATTAAACATTTTACCTAACACAACAAGGAAAATAACTAACATTGCTAAGTTAAATTCATGCTTTCCTTGCCTCATTCGAGTTGGAGAAGAGATGATGGAGCTCTGAAAAATTGTCAATGTAATAAATGATGTTTTAGAGTTTAGTTTATGGAAGAAATTGTTGTAATTATTAAAAATAAAATAAAAAAGTAATTAAGTTTTTAATATATTTTATTAAATTAACTAGAATTCCTTTTAATTAAACTTCTTTTTCAAAGTTAATGTATTTATCAATAATTAATATTTTAATCCTAATGAATACACAATAACGGATAGAAATAATCCGTTGGTTGCTCTTTTTTATGTGGTTATCTTTTAAATTATTGACAATAATAAATATGAGTTAATTTGTTCAAATTAACGTATATGTCTTTAGTGGTCTATAAATTTAAAATATTTTAAATGTTTAGTGAATAATTTGAGTGCAATCAAGTGAATTGAATAACTTTGATTTGGTTTTAATATTAATTTATTCTATTCAATTTTGTATTACAATATCTTTAAAAAGTTGAATTAGAATATATATTCTCTAACAGTTTTAATTCTAGGCAATTAATGTGATTGACAACAGAGTTTTTATGCCAACGTTCTAATATTGAGAAAACTCAATTTTGTCAATATACCTTTAAAAATATTATTAATTTTTCCTATGAGTGTCAGTTACGGGTTGCTCTTTAAAATGTTTTGAAGTAGTTTTATTTAGTAATGAGAAAGTTGGAGAGATATTAGAAGGAAAAGAATACAGCATAGATTAATTTCAAAATAAATATATTCTGGGTTAAAACATCTCAAATAGAGAATTTTTCTTGCAAGTTCTGTATCCTCCTTTTGGGAGAAGAGTCTGTTAAATCCTGGAGGATTAGCATAATACGCGGAAAATCCTTGAGGACAGTGCGGCCAGCACGTCTCAGACTATCTTACCGGTTTTTATTTTGCAGGTCTTCGTAGCATTATCAACTACAATCTCAAGGATTTTGGATGTCTAGTTTCTGGTCAAGAAAATAAAGTTTGTAAACTTCTTAAATCATTATATGGTTTAAAACAAGCACCAAAACAATGGCATGAAAAGTTTAATCAAGTTTTGATTAGTGACGAATTTTCATCAATTGAAGTTGATAAATGTGTGTACACTAAATCTGTGAATAATGAATGTGTAATTATTTGTTTGTATGTTGATGACATGCTTATCTTTGGTACTTGTATTGATATTGTGATTAGAACTAAAAAATTTCTTGCTTCTAAATTCGAAATGAAAGATATGGGTGAAGCAAGTGTAATATTGGGAGTTAAAATCATAAGGAAGGATGATAGTATAACACTATCTCAAGAACATTATGTTGAGAAACTTCTAAGGAAGTTTGGTCATTATGACTCAAAGTCAGTGAGTACCCCTTATGATGCTAACTCTCAATTAAAGAAGAACAAAGGTGATCCTATTGATCAAACTCAATATGCTCAAATTATTGGGAGCTTACTGCATTTAATGAATTTTTCTCGACCTGATATTGCATATGCAGTATGTAGATTGAGTAGATATACACATAACCCCAATCAGGATCACTGGGAGGCTCTTTCTAGAGTTCTCAAATATTTGAGAGGTACCATGAATTATGGTATTGAGTATAGAGGATTTCCCGCTGTATTAGAAGGATACTGCGATGCTAATTGGATATCTGACTCAGATGAGACAAAATCTACTAGTGGTTATGTGTTTACACTCGGTGGAGGTGCAATTGTATGGAGATCAGTCAAACAATCCATTATTGCTAGATCAACTATGGAGTCAGAGTTCATAGCTTTGGAATTTGCTGGTAGTGAAGCTAAGTGGTTGAGAAATCTCTTAGCTAATATTCCTTTAGGAATAAAACCAACTCCATCAGTGTCGTTGCATTGTGATTGTCAATCGGCAATAGCCGTGGCAAAGAATAAATCATTCAATGGTAAAAACAGACATATTCAATTGAGACATAATGTAGTAAAATAGCTGTTAAAAGATGGAACGATATCGATCGATTATGTGAAATCAGAAGTCAACTTAGCTGACCCTCTGACAAAGCCCCTAGGGAGGAAAGTAATTTGTGACACATCGAGGGGAATGGGACTTAAGCTAATTGAAATTAACAAGTAATAGGAACCCAACCTTTGTGATTGGAGATCCCATGAAGAAGGTTCATATGGGTAATAACAAGTTACTTGTTAGTTCTGCTAGCACTGAAAATTAATTAATTAATTTTTATTCGTCTCTTTCTTATGGTGTGAGTGAGAAAGTGCTAGAAACCGCATTAAAGAGAGGATAAGCTTTTGTAGCTTTTAATGAATTTTATATCCCTTATGGGTGATGTATGATTTGCAGCATACATTTGATAAAATCACCTACGTGAGTGTCAAGTGGGGCCGCTTGTATGAGATCTTGGCAAAATCTCTAGAGCACTCATCAGAAAAGCCAGGCACGCGCACGGCCTAATAGCGCACCACAACGTCAACGGCAAGAACTGTGGGGGTGTGATGCAAGTGATATACCTCTAACATACATTAAGTGTCTTTGGTTCATATAGTTTGCTACACCAATGATACAGTGTGTTAAGTATTATCATTCTAAGACTGGTTCATATAGCTTGCTACACCAGTTGATGCATCCATCTATGATGTTAACCCTACAATAAATAATTTATTATTTTATTTTTTAATGTGGGGGATTTTTGTAATTATTAAAAATAAAATAAAAAAGTAATTAAGTTTTTAATATATTTTATTAAATTAATTAGAATTCCTTTTAATTAAAATTCTTTTTCAAAGTTAATGTATTTATCAATAATTAATATTTTAATCCTAATGAATACACAATAACGGATAGAAATAATCCGTTGGTTGCTCTTTAAAATGTTTTGAAGTAGTTTTATTTAGTAATGAGAAAGTTGGAGAGATATTAGAAGGAAAAAAATACAGCATAGATTAATTTCAAAATAAATATATTCTGGGTTAAAACATCTCAAATAGAGAATTTTTCTTGCAAGTTCTGTATCCTCCTTTTGGGAGAAGAGTCTGTTAAATCCCGGAGGATTAGCATAATACGCGGAAAATCCTTGAGGACAGTGCGGCCAGCACGTCTCAGACTATCTTATCGGTTTTTATTTTGCAGGTCTTCGTAGCATTATCAACTACAGAAATGAAGTTTTCGAATTTTTTTATTTGAGAAATAAAGTTTCATAAATGAAAAATGAAGTTTGGAGGAAGAATATGAAGTTCGTCTAGGACAAAAGTGAATGAACGTATAGCGTAATATATCTTAAAAAAACAAAATTGGGTGACTTTTCAACTTTTCACCAAGGTTATAATTTCCAACTGTAGAGAAGTATAATTTATTTTAGGGTTAAGTATGTTTTTGGTCCCTATAAATATCTCAAATTTCATTTTTAGTTCCTATTAAAAAAATGGCATATTTTAGTCCCTATAATCTGTTTAGAATATTATAAAATATTTCTTTACCAAATTATAGAATTTTATATAATGAGAAGAATTAAATATGAATTTTTTAAATTTCAAAAGATAATGATAAAAGTAATGCAAATCTCGACTTAGAAATCAAATTTTGAGTTTCTTTTTTTCGAGGAACTTTTTATAACATTATAAACATGTCTGTAAAATAATCATTCAAAAATACACATCAGTTTATCTGTAAGAACTAAAACTACGTGCATAATAATTTTATGGGGACCAAAATATGTCATTTTTTTAATAGGGACTAAAAATGAAATTTGAGATATTTTTAGGAACCAAAAATATACTTAACCCTTTATTTTAATTTTATAAAAAGGAATGTGCCACTTTTCACCACGGTTGAAATTTCAACCGTGGTGAAAAGTGGCTTAAAAATAAATAAAAAAATAAAGCGGTTGGTGCTGGGATTTGAATCCTTGATTGCTACTGTTTTCTCTCGTGGTTGAAATTCCTAGGGTAAATGTATCTTAATTTTCACCGTGGTTGGAGTTCCTACCGTGGTGAAAAGTGTCTTAAAAATTAATAAAAAATAAAACTGCTGGTGCCGAGATTTGATGTGTGTCCCGAGAGACTTTTTTGTATTGTTGAAAACTTTGATCATGAGGAAAAGTGACTTGAAAATTAAAAGGTTTAATTGCAACTTTGGTCCCTCTATTTTCCTTTTTTTAAGGTTTAAATATAATTTTGGTCCCTCTATTTACATTTTTTCAGTTTTAGTTCTCTCATTTTAAAATCATTGTTTTTAGTCCCTTTTTAGAGTTTTTTTCAGAATTTTAGTCCCCCTTTCGATTTGAGACCAAAGTTTAATGACATGGCACTAAAATGATGACGTGTCGTTGCCACATTTAACAAATTTAAATCCATGACATTTTTATTAATAATAAGAATGATGTTATTTATTAAAAATAATTTATTATTATTAAAAATCTAAAAAAAATTAAAAAAAATAATAATAGAATTAAAAAATTATAATTAAAGAAAAAGGAAAATGGTAGAACATTAAATTACCAAAATAAACTATTAAAAAAAAATTAGATCCCTAAGAGCATCTCCAATGGTGATACTCATTTTTTTCCCTTTTTGGGACCCATTAAGCCACATCAGATTAAAGTAATTCATTCAATTTTTTACTCAAATGTTACAACTCTAAAGAATTATATATATATATATATATATATATATATATATATATATATATATATATATATATATATATATATATATATATATTAAAGGCAAATGGTTCAATGCAACGTTGCTTCATCAAGCAACCGTTCACCAGCTGACAAGACTTTATCTCTTTTCCAATGTTAAATCCACATGCCATGCTGGCGAACAAGGTGAAAAAACCACCGCTAGAGATGATCCAAGAACTACCATCTTCATCGACAACTAATATTATATCAAAACTACAAAATTAATTTTGTAAACCTAAAACATTTTTTGGATGAATGTGTCTTAAAATGCTCTCCAAAATTTGAATCCTCCACCACTTCTTTCAAAAGGTCTTTTTCCAATAATCACCAGTCACCACCATTTCTTTCAAAAGCCCTTTCTTCAACAATCACCACCACTCATAACTTTAGTTATGTTCTCAGCCATTCTCTTTTCATGTCTTTTGGGTTATTTCTTCAATGATTTGATTTGGTTTTATTTTTGGGTAGAGTGGGATTATAATCGGATTTAATTATTCTCATCGATTAATTAATACTTTAGATTCAATATTTAATTAAGTTGGATCTGATTTATGTATAGACTATTTAATTGAATCAATTCATTTTATTGAGTAACCATTATGAAATGGTCTTGAGTTTTCCAGATCTTCTTTTCCCACAGCCAACACAGAACTATATTTTATTTTTTCAAAAACATGGGTTGTTGAAATAGCAGTGGTGGTTGTCAATGTTTGTGCGTTATTGGTTTTTCATTTCCATTTACATGAAGAAGCAAAGATTGATTGATAGATGGATTTACTCCTTAAATTCTTCATGGTAGATCAACTAGCCACTTTAGGTTTTGGGTTTTACTTTCGATATCTTTTCTTCTAAATCAAAAACTTTACTATTAAGCTCTAAATAAATAGATTTCGTTGATCATATTTTTGTGGGTTAATTGGTGTTAATAAAGGGATTGGAATGGATAAATTTATAGTTTTGTTGATCATATTTTTCTGGATTTTTTGGTTTTAATTTAGGGATTGGAATGAATAAGTTTAATATTTTGTTGATCTTATTTTTTGAATTTTTTTTAATTTAGGGATTGAATTGAATAAAATTAATAATAATAATAATTATTATTAATTGTTTTTTGGATTTTTAATGATAAAAAATTATTTTTAATAAATAACATAATTCTTATTATTAATGAAAATGACATTGATTTAAATTTAGTAAATGTGGCAATAACACATCATCATTTTAGTGCCATGTCATTAAATTTTAGTGTCATTTTAGTGTCAAATGGGAAGGGAAACTAAAATTCTGAAAAAATCTTTAAAAAGGGAATAAAAACACAGATTTTAAAATGAGGGGACGAAACTTGAGACCAATTTTTAGTAACATGGCATTGATAATGATGACGTGTCATTGCTGCATTGACCAAATAATAATAATAATATTTAATATTAATGTCCCATAATACTTTCAGGATTGTCGACTAACTTCACAAAACAACACGAGTCTTTTTAGCATATTTTATCATCACTCACATGGTTTCCGAGAAACCTCCTTGAAAGTCACCCATTCAAATACTACTCCAAGTCAAGAACGCTTAACGTCTTACTTATATGATTCTAGACACATATTATTCGGGTGTTACAAATGATATCAAAGTCAGATCTCTCCCAGTACGATGTAGTTCAGAGACAAACCAAGCGGAAGCTAGTGGTATGTAACCCCCGAGGCCGAAGAGGGCAAAGAATGGTAGCCGAATTCACATCTAAATAAGAGAGATCATGAGGTTGTGAAGGAATGAAACTGGATGGTTGAAGAAAGGGTTATAAGGATTGATTGGTACTACCTATACCAACAAGATGCATCTTCTTTTCGGTAGCCTAACCAATAAGAACTCCATAGTTAAGCGTGCTTGACTTGAAGTAGTATTTGAATTGATGACCTTCTGAGATGTTTCCTGGAAAGCTGTGAGTTTAATACAATTATTTATTTATTTATTACAATTGATGCAATATGAATATTGGTTAAAAAAGTATCATTAATGTTTTCCGTACTTTAATTCAAATTAAATTTTAGTCATTATGTTTTTCAAACAATTATGTTAAGAAGTTATATCATGTGAAATACTATTTTAATAAAATATTAATAAACTATTATTATTATTATTATTATTATTATTATTATTATTGTTATTAAAAATTTACATTAATTTAAATTTGACTATATGGCAATGACACGTCTTCACTACCAGTGTCATGTCACTAAAAATTGATCTCAAATTGGTAATGAGACTAAAATCCTAACAAAAACCTTTTAAAAAGACTAAAAACAAGGATTTTAAAATGAGGAGGGATCAAATTACACCCGAAGAGTTACACCACGAGTTACACTCATTCAATAACCACATCTCGAATTAATATTTTTTAAATTCAACCGTTCGATTGAAACATAATATCATATAGATCGTACCTATAAAGTTTGAGCTTAATCTATAATGATTTACTATATCATCAAGATATCCAAAGATTAGCGTCAAAATGAGCTTTCATATAACGTTAATTTTGATGTGATTCAATGACATAGTAAATCATTATAGATTAAGCTCAAACTTTATAGGTATGATCTATATGATATTATGTTTCAATCCAACGGTTAAATTTAAAAAATATTAATTCGAGATGTAGTTATTGAACGGGTGTAACTCGTGGTGTAACTATTCGGGTGTAATTTGATCCCTCCTCTTTTAAAATAAGGTGACGAAAACAAGAAGAAAAAAAAAACTAGAAAAAAAGTAAAATTTGTGGACCAAATTTGCAATTAAGCAAAATTAAAATGAAATAAATGTATCTAATGAAATAGCTTTTACCCAGTGGCGGAGTTACTTGGGAGCGGGAGGGTGCCATCGCACCTCTCAAAAAATGACGACTACTTTTTTTTATAAAGGTTCTATATTGAAGCATGATTTCAGCATGATAGATAATCATCCTACTTTATTTTATCAACTACCGTATATATATTCTTACCATTGTTACATGAGTGACTTGCTTAGAAATAAACAATTTGTTTTTAGTAATTTATTTGTTATAGGAAATTCCTAGAGTTATTTTATTTATAAAGTGCAATAATATTAGTATCCGTGAGTATTAATAGAGTATGATACAATTGATTTAAAATTATAATTTATTTTAAAATAAAATAAAAATGTGATGTAACATTGAGTAAAATTATTTGATTAAATAATAAGTATTTATCTAATTAAATTCAAAGGGTATCAAACTATTCACCTAATAACTAATACTAAATTGATTTAAATCAATTATAAAATACTTACTACTAAATACTCAAAGTGTTAACTATAAAATACTTAAATAAATTTTAGTTAAAAAATTCTCAATCAGTTATATTTAAAGCGAAGAAGAATTTGATTGAAGACCTTTTTTTTCTCTGGTTTATTATCAATCAATATTTTTAGGTTTGTAAATATCAGGTTTGTACTTCAAACTAATTATACATTCATAGTTTTTCTTTTTTGGTTTTCTGGTTTTTAAAAATAACTATTATACTAGATTTTTATTTGTATTGGAGGTAGAGTAATTTAGATTTTAGTGTTTTGACAATTTAAACTTTGGAATTGATAGTTAATTCATTCATATTTTATCAATGTAATATAAAAATTAAGTTCTTATTTTTTTTAGTTAATAATAATTGATTTATGTATTTTTAAGAGTGATACAATAGTTAAATATTTTAAGAAATAGTATTTTCTTTAAGAGAAAAACTTTTAAAAATAAAAATAAATTATTATTACTATAATTTTAAATAATATTTATCGCACCGCTTAATATTTTGAGCAAGATCCGCCACTGCTTTTATCTCAGTGAATTAGTTGGCTAAGATAATAATTATTAATAATATGTATATTTTGTATTAATGGATAGATGTTAGAATCAAGCTTTGAGATATCTTATTTAAGCGATTTTTTTTGCTAACATTCTTTTTTTTATTTTTAAGCCCCTAAAAACTTTATCTATAATACACATTCAATATAAAAATAAATGTAATGACTTACTTATTACAGCATCTCCAATGGTAGTATTTTCTTTTGAGTTCTCCAGCTGGACATCAATATAATAATTAAATATTGAAACAATTTGCCATGTCATAGTACAGTTGCATTGCAATGTAACTAGTAAAAAATTGTGGTACCCAATCAAATTAATTTATGAGGTAAAGTTGTGGGACCCATTAGAATTATACCAATAAAATAAAAATTAAATAAATTATTTTTAGATGATATGACTGGTGGGACTCATAAAGAACTCAAAAATGGGTTGCACCATTGGAGATGGTCTTACCAACCAAAAAGTTAGCCTTAAAGGATTTATCCCCTCGATTATTTATGTAATCAAACTCAATATTATTTCTTTTGGAGATATTTAAATCTTTTGATATGAGCGATAATTATGGAATATCCTTTTTAGTGAGACCTTCCAAAATTATTCTTCACCCATGAATCCATTTTTAAAGAATTCCTTAAACATCACATCTTCGAGAAATCTTAGAACATATGTTTTGTTCAATTTTTTTTTTATTTGATACTTAACCTTTGATGCTATACAAAATTTCTCTTCATTTAAATATCCAAATATTTCTTAATTTGTTATTTCTGGTGATGATAACTAAAATAGTTCTTCATATAATGTTACGAATTCTTTATATGATTCTTTTGACAATTCTTCCAATGATACCGAGATTTCCTTTTTGATATATTTCTCACTGTTATCTTCTAGGAAACTATTTTTAGAATATTTACACAAACAAAAAATTCTACTTCTATAACATATATGTGGTTATCTTAACAAAGGTAACATGTATGAATTATTCTATAATCATAGTATTTTTAAAAATGTTTTAATAGATAAAATATAAATTTTATTTTTGAAATTTAAAGATCACACATACAAAAGAATTACTCTATTTCCTTTATCACACAACTTACTTAATATTAAGTAAATTATGTTTTAAAAATTTAATAATCATAACAGCTCTCTGTGGTAATGATTACAACTCTTACTAATAATTCCATATCCAACGTATCTACTTCTGTGAAAAAAAATATTTTGATCAGGTACTTCATTTCAGGTTCCCGTTAATAATCAATATTGTGATCAGTAACTTCTTGTTACCGTTAACATTCAATATTTTGATCAGTAACTACATGCTATAATATTAAATATTTTAACCAGTAACTTTAGGTCCCCGTTAATAATCAATATTGTGATGAGTAACTTCATGTTTCCGTTAATATTCAATATTTTAATCAGTAACTTCAGTTTCCCGTTAATATTTAATATTATGATCAATAACTTCATGTTCTCGTTAATATTCAATATTTTGATCAGTAATTTAATGTTCCCGTTAATATTCAATATTTTGATTAGTAATAGTTTCATTTTTCTATTTTATATAACTTTCATATTAAAAGAAAATAAATTTATTAAAATTTTATTGCATTTATTTTCCCTTTGCCAAATAATAATTATCATCCATAAAATTATTAACAAAATGATGACGTTCTAATTATTATTAGAAATAAACATTTATGATATGTATGATTATAAAATAAATTATACTTAAGAATTTAGTCATATAATATGAAACATTTTTAATTTTATTGAAAATTTTATTGAAATGTATGTTCCCATTTTTAAAACATACTTATTTCTATCATTCACAAGATGAAATTTTAAGAATTTAGTCTTAATTATATTATAGTATATAATAGTTTTTATAAATGTAGTTAATACATTGTATTTTTTTTAAGAAAAAGATCTTGAGATATTGATTTCAAACATAATAATATAATAATGGTAAAAATTATTGAGATATTTATTTTTTCTTATATATGTATGAATAAAACATATGAGAAATCTATTTATTTACCCAACTAATGAGTAGTAACATTTTTCTTTGTCAATAAGGGGATGAAACCACTTGATGCCAGAACTCGCCCCCGAACCGAACTAAACTAGTGGTATAAACCAAAATAAATATTTTAAATTTCTTATATTATTTTAATTATTTACACTATTTAATAAAAATATACTTTTTATAAAACCCATTTACATTTTCTGTTTGATAAAGATGAGTAGTTTTATAAGTGTCATAAATATCAAATATTCATATTAAATTCAAAAATTATGCAATAATTATAAAAAAATTGAACCAATCCAAAAGCAAAACCGCAAATCGAACCAATCCAAACCGAAAGCGCTAAAAACTGCGTTTTGTTTGGATGATTTTTGGACTGAACCGCGCTATTCGGTTTGGTTTGCGATTTTTATTTCACAAAACCGAACCGAACCAAACCGCATATTTAACTTAAGTTTTGAATTTTAATAATTAATTTATTATCTTTCCAAATCCAATTGCACACTGCCACACCTCACGTTTTGAATTTTAATAATTAATTTATTAACTTATGTTTTGGCATAATCCACTTAGATTTTGTATTTTATTGAGCTACATATATATGTAATTCTGTACTGTCTAATATATGTATTTCATTTATAATGTATTTTTAGTTCTTTACTGTTCTTGTAATATAATTTCTTTTGTATGGTATAATATCATATATTATATTGACATTGAATTACTTTCCTTTTTCCTTTTATTTCAGTACATTTTTATGTTATAGTGTAAACCGCAGTCCACCGAACCGATCCTAACCGCGTTGGTTTTGTTTGGTTTGGTTTGGATGACTTTTTAAAAATCAACCGAACCAAACCGAACCGCATGCATTTTTATCTCGCTGTTAGGATGACTTTTATGCTCAAAACCGAACCAAACCGCATCGCGAACACCCCTATTAATTATCACAAATGGACCATGAAAAATTTAATTATCATAAATTGAAAAATTGAAAATATAACGTAAAGTGGTATTAATAATAAACTATAAATTTATATTAAAAATGGTATTAATTGATATTTTACCGTTATTGAAAATTGAAAATTAATAATAAATTAATACCTTTTTCAATTAATATTTTACCGTAATTAACATAATTAATTGAAAATTAATACCACGGTAATTAATGAATTATTATAATAAATGGTCCATTTATAACATAATTTAATCTTTAAAATTTATTAAAACTGTTTTTTGTCCAATATCCCATAAAATTAATGTTTCTGCATGTGTATGGATCATTAACCCTCAATCAATTGCCATTTATCTTGCACATACACGATTTCATGATCAATCTCAGAATTAGGGTTCTTCACGATTTCCAGAAAATTGATGAGCTTAGAGCAAAAATTAATGAATTTTGAGGGCACCATCATGATCCTCGTGAAAAAACGAGTGAGATAGACCCTTCACTTGATCAATTTGGTTCAGTTTTCAGAAAATTCAAATTCAAATTGGGATTGTGTTCTTGGCGCGTTTTTTGGTTCATGAGTTTTGAATTTTAGTTGGAAAATATATTCTATCAAACGCATGTTACTTATAAGCCACAAGCGTGGCTCAGTTGGTTGTTGTTTTGGTTGGTGACCTCAGGGTCACGAGTTCAAGTCCCCTAGGGACCAAACCTCTTTTTTTATCACTTATTTTCTTTAATTTTTTTACACAACTTCAATTAATTATTTAACCAATCAAAATTCATCATTTTTACTTCATTTTTTGCACACTTCATATTTAATATATATATTTTATGAATATCCAAAAAAAATCACAAAAAAAAATATTTATTTAATACATTTTTATTAAGTTTAAAATGACATGTTTTTAAGTGTTTTTTAATACTTTAAATATTGTTTTTCATTTGATTTTCAAACTTAATCACTTGTAAATATTTTGTGATCAAACCCTAATTGTTTAGGTCTTAATTAAGCATAAAATTTGTTTTTATCTTAATTAAGTTGACTTTTGTCAGAATTCAAACTGTTTTAAAACAAACGATCAAAGTTTTTCAAAACAATAAACCATTTCCTTTTGGTTTTCTTTTAAAAAACCCTTGATTAAATCTTTTTGGATTGATCAATTGATTTTCAAAACAACTGGGCCTCTCGAATATTAGAGAGTATAAGTCCCATTCCTTTTTCTTTGTACAGTTTTTCTTTAAACAGAAAACTTCTTTCAAAACAAAACTTTCAAACAGTTTTTCAAACGACGAACCTCGCGTTTTAACAAAACAATCAACCATGTTTTATAAAATAAAACATGGGCCTCCACATAGGTATAAGTCCCATTCCCTTACATGAAATTAGGTATTTCATTGTACATACACCTTTTTGTACATACCTCGATCAATTTGATTTTTAACCTCGAATAACAAATCAAAAATGAAGGTTTTCTTTAAATCTTCCCAAAAATACCATGGGCCTCCATGTAGGTATAAGTCCCAAGCCCCTTTGTAAATACTTGTTTACATAGCTTTTGAATAAACTCAATGGGCCTCTCCCCGAGTATAAGTCTCGAGCCCCCGTGCATACAAACGGATCATCCTTACAGGTATATTTCCTTCATAAACTCCATTGTATACACACACCTTGTCATATATAACTGTTCATACTTGTTCATACTTGTTCATATTTGTTCATGTACTTGTTCATATTTGTTCGTACTTGTTCATATTTGTGATTGTGTTATATATACTTGTTCAACTTAGTACAACACTAGGCTCCCCATAGCCTCCTATTGGGCTTCGTGCAAAGAATCTCCCTAGTTTAGGTTAGGACATAGAGTATGGTTTCCCGGTGAAATCGCTCTAAGAGCTCAAACCAACTATACCACGCCTCCTCTTGGGCTTCGTACAAACGACTCGTCCCTCCCATAGCCTCCTCTTGGGCTTACAATGCAAGGACCCTCGATTGTCCCTCCCATAGCCTCCTCTTGGGTTTACAATGCAAGGACCCTCGGATAGCCTCCTCTTGGGCTTCGTACAAGGACCCACGGGCTTCTTATAAGCATCCCCAATATCCAAAACAAATACCCTAGGAGATTAGACATTTATCATCTCTCTGATAGGAGTATCTCATCTATATCATCACAAACAATCAATCAATCAAATTTCTCTTTTGCCACAAGGCTGGCTAATCAATCAAACTTTTTGCCACCAGGCTGGCTGATTAATCAAAGTTTTTGCCACAAGGCTGGCTTCGTCGAAACTTTTGCCACAAGGCTGGCTGATTAATCAAAACTTTTTGTCACAAGGCTGACTTCATTGAAAGTTTTTGCCACAAGGCTGGCTAATCAAACTTGTTTTTGCCACAAGGTTGGCTAAACAAAAAACATCTTTATCATTCTAAGCGCCATAAGTGGCACAACCCAGGGCTTATAATGAAAAGATTTCAAACAAAAAAAAACAAACAGATGTATGTTGTGATATAGATTAGATACATCGAACATTTAGATGACATTTGTCTCTTATCCTTTGCTTCCACTAGCATAAGTGGGAATTACGATTGCTCTGACTTTCTCAACATCCCTTTGAGAATACGTAGGCACAAGGTCGTATCCTTGGCGAGCAAAACTTCTCCCTCAAACCACTCAAACCTTAGCACCCGTAGACCCCGAGCTACAGATGCTCTGATTCCCTCTAAGGGATATGTATGCAGAGGATCGCGATGATCTTTGCGAGCATAATCAAACAAACACCTTAGGTCCCACCTATTTCACAACAAGAACCTCCACAATAACATAGAATGAAATGAAGGATAGAAAAACACTTAGAAAGGGGGGGTTTGAATAAGTGTAGTCTAAAAACTTGAACGATAAAAACAATATGCACAGTTATTTTTATCCTGGTTCGTTGTTAACTAAACTACTCCAGTCCACCCCCACGGAGTGATTTACCTCACCTGAGGATTTAATCCACTAATCGCAACAGATTACAATGGTTTTCCACTTAGTCCGCGACTAAGTCTTCTAGAGTATCCTGATCACAACCTGATCACTCCAGGAACAAATGCTTAGACACAAGCTAAGACTTTCTTAGAGTATCCTGACCACCACGTGATCACTCTAAATACAACTGCTTAGACACAAGCTAAGACTTCCTAGAGTATCCTAAACAACACTTGATCACTCTAGTTACTTACAAATTAATGTAATCAATTCTAAGAGTATTACAAATGCTTCTGAAAAGCTATAATCACAACTGTGATATTTCTCTTAAAGTTTAAGCTTAATCTCACTAATATATTACAACAGCAATGTAGTGAGCTTTGATGAAGATGAAGTTTCTGAGCTTTGAATTTGAACAGTGTTTCAGCAAGTCTTTCAGAATAATTTCGTTCAGAATTTTTGTTAACCTTGCTTCTCATCAGAACTTCATATTTATAGGCGTTTGAGAAGATGACCATTGAGCGCATTTAATGCTTTGCGTATTCCGTACAACATTGCATTTAATGTTTCACGCTTTTGTCAACTACCTCGAGCCTTGTTCAGGATGTGTCTACTGACGTTGCCTTTAATAGCTTCCAATGTTCCTTTTGTCAGTCAGCGTAGCCTGCCACCTGTACTTTCTTCTGATCTGATGTTTGAGAATACAACGTTTGAAAATCATCAGAGTCAAACAGCTTGGTGCAAAGCATCTTCTTGTCTTCTGACCTTGAAGTGCTTCTGAGCATGATACCATCAGAACTTCAGTGCTACTGCTTCTGATCTCAAGTTCTTCTGATGCTTCCATAGACCCATGTTCTGATTCTGCCTTGACCATCTTCTGATGTCTTGCCAGACCATGTTCTGATGTTGCATGCTGAACCTTCTGAGACAAAGCTTCTGAGCGCTGATTTGTGCATACTCTTTATATATTTCCTGAAATGGAAATTGCAATGTATTAGAGTACCACATTATCTCACACAAAATTCATATCCTTGTTATCATCAAAACTAAGAATATTGATCAGAACAAATCTTGTTCTAACAATCTCCCCCTTTTCGATGATGACAAAAACATATATAAATGATATGAATTTGCGATCAGAAAGAGCAGACGGCTAAAGACAAATTACACAGCTATAGCATAAGCATGTGAATATGTCTCCCCCTGAGATTAACAATCTCCCCCTGAGATGAATAATCTCCCCCTGAAATAAATACTCGAAGAACTTTAATAATAAAAGACTTCCTTGATTATTTCGGTAGAGACGATCACATAAGCTTCTGTCTTCTGATAATTCATAGCTTCTGACTTCTGCTTCCATTGGACAGCTTCAGAACCTGAATTTCTTTAGATCCCTAAAACACTCACAGCTTCTGATTCCTGCTTCCATTTAGGACAGCTTCAGAACTTGAATTTCTTTGATCTTCAGAACATTCACAACTTCTGATTCCTGCTTCCATTTAGGACAGCTTCAGAACTTGAATTTCTTTGATCTTCAGAACATTCACAGCTTCTGATTCATGCTTCCATTTAGGACAGCTTCAGAACTTGAGTTTTCTAGATCTTTAGAACATTCACAGCTTCTAATTTCTGCTTCCCTCGGATAGCTTCAGAGCTTTGAATTTCTTCTTACATCACTTCATGCTAGATTGTATCAGAACATTGTTGAATGTACCAGAGCATCATCAGAGCATCTCTACATCCTGAAATGTTACAGAACAAAACTAAACGACAAAAGTCAGCATGAATGAGTTAGAACATAAAATGTGTATCAGAACACAAAATATGTATCAGAGCCATATAAGCCATATAGAATATATCAGATCCAATAGACAATGTATCAAAGCAAATAGACAATGATTTGGATCATATTCTATTATCAGAATTTCTGATCATTCTTCCTTTTTGCTTCTGATTCTGAAGCTTCCTAGCACTCAGCTTGCTTCAAGAATCCAAGAGCTATTTCTGATCATTCTTCCTTCTTGCTTCTGATTCTGAAGCTTCCTAGCACTCAGCTTGCTTCAAGAATCCAAGAGCTTGATTCATTTTGTTGCTTCTTATGTTGATCTTGAATCTTTGATTCCTGCAACAACACAACTTAAAAACATAGAACTTTGCAAGTTCTGTTAGTAAATGTGGAGCCTTTTTACTCGGTAACTGATAATATTAATCAGATCATTTATCATATATTTTCTCCCCCTTTTTGTCATATCATCAAAAAACAGAAAAGATTCAGATACAAACAAAAAGAAACACACGGAGGAAAAAAGGATGATTTCATTGAAGTTCAAACAACAGGTACAGAAGTACACGAAGAGAAGGAAGACAAGATGCACAAAAACAGATGCAGCAAAAGCAAAAAAGCAAAAAACAGCATAGACTCAATCTAAGACGGCCCTAGCCTTGACAGGATCTTAGCCAGCATCTCTTGAACCACATTGTTGTATCCATCTTGCCTCTCCATGAAAGCTCTAAACTCAGCATTGACTGAGCTTTGCTCATCCTGTTTCTTCTGAATATCTTCCAGAGTCCTTGCAAGACGAGAAGATTCATCAAAAGAAGCTTCACCGCTTCTAACCACAGGAATAGCATTGTGATCTGTAGCTTCCATAGATAGATCATTTGCAGGGATTTCCTCAACAGGAACTGATTCAGCAACATGATCTTCTACATCTGCTTCTTGCATAGAAGCATCTCCATAATCTGCAGCTGGAATCTCAGAATCTCCATTCTCAAGTGCCTGAAGAATGGCAGCAAGATTCCTGGGAGCAGAAGGACCTTCAACTTCTGGTGGGTCAACAACTTCTGGAATGACCAAGCTTGGGTCTTCCTTAGAAGGGTTTTCCCTCAGAAAGTCAAAGAGGGTCTTGAAATCTCCAAGAAGAACAGGATAATCAGGAATCCAGATAATATTATCCCTGCATGGATTAGCTTCTAATGCAGCAGCCAATCTTGCTACTTCCAATTCATCCACAAAGGGCTTTTCTTCCAAGGTATGTCTTCCTCTGAGACGGGCAAACCAGAAGTCTTCATAGCTTCTCAGAATTCCACGAGGCCGTGGAGCAGCTTCTACACAGGCTTCCTGAAGTTCTATAAATAGAGCATCTGATTCTCTGCGTAAGATCCTCCAAAAGTTCCGCATAGCAACATCATTCAAGCCAGAACTTTCAGCAATTCTGAGAGTATCAAAGATACTTCTGAGATTCCTCTTTACTTTTTCAAAAATATCACCAATAGGGTAGATGGGGTGGGATTTTAATTGGGTTTTTGAAAAGGCAGGGTTTGGGATGAAGTACGGTTGAGGTTCTCTATTCAACCTATAAGAAGATTCTGCTTCAGTATCAGAATCTAACACTACCACTTCAGCTTCAGGACGAGGCTTGGGAGTGTAGTTGCAATCACGGAGCAGCTGTTCATGTGATGCAGAGGTTGGAAGAATAGAGTCACTATGGTTATTTAGAGAGGTATAAGGAATAGGTTCAAAGGTGGCATGGGGAGGAGGTTGAGAGATGGAGATATTTGTGTGTGGTGGAAAGAGAGTTTGAATTGGTGGTATATCTAGAACATGATCAACAGCAGCTTGGTCAGAAACAAAGTTAGTTGAGGGTGAAGGAGAAGGGATGGAGGCATCTGGAATTGGTGAAAGAGGAGGAGAATTTGGTTTGGTTGTGGGAGAAGATGGAGGTGTAAGAACACGGACAGATACAGGTGATTCTGATGTGGCTTTTTCTGGTTCAGGGATAGGGGCAACCGCTATTGGTGTAACTTCTGAAAAATCAGCAGGAGCAGAATCAGGTTCAGAAATCCATATACCTTTGGATGCTCTCTGAAAAGCTTCGACCACAGCCTCAGTCCTCTTTTGTTTCTTATTCTTAGGCTCTTCAACAATCTTTGCTTTGCCTTTAGATATCTCTTTCCTTCTGACATTTGCCAGACTTTCTTGTTGATTCACAGCCTCTTGAACAACATTTTCTTCATCGGATTCTTGAAGAACCATCTTCCTTTTTCTGGTTTTCTTATTCTCAACAACTTCAACAATCTCAGCATTGTTATTTGACTTCTTCTTCTTTTTCTCAGCTTCCTTCTTTTTCTTCACAAAATCAACAGAAACAGCCTTAACAACTTTTGCAATGACTTCTTCTGGGACCACTTCTTTCTCGGTGGTAGCAGCAGGATGATCAAACTTTCTTTTGGTCCTTTCTTCCTTCTTGCGATTCACTATAATTGGAGCACCTTTCTCTTGATCTTTAAGACTTTTATCCTCTTTTTGTAACTTCAGATACCTAGTTCTGACTTCTGGTACCTCACTATTGAAGAAGGTTTTAAATTCAGCTAGAACTGGTTCTCTTCTGATTCTTGTTCCAGCAAGAGGTTGAGGAGTCTTAATGATAGCCTTAATCACTTTCATCTTCTTTAAAGTGAAGGCATTCAGACAGGCCCCAGTTGTGACAGCAAGGTCTTTGATAATACCTTCAGATTCCAGGTTTTCAACAATCTTGGAATGAACCAGAAGATTTGAGATAATTCTACCAAACGGAATAATGGTACAACTTTTTTCTCTGAAGGCATTTCTGGACTCCTTCACAGCCTTCCACATATGGTTGAAGATAATGTAGATAGCATCAACCTTCTTCTTAGTGGCAATGCAGTACAGAATGTATTTTTGCTCATTGTTGATGAAGTCAGAAGCATGTGTTCCTTTCCTGTGATAGAAACACCCAAGAAGAATCTTGGTCCAGATTTTGTAAAGATCTCTCAAGTCCTTGACATTCTTTGTTTCATTTATGTCTGGGTAGAGAGTAGATAAAACATCTTCCTAATTTACCCTTTGATCGATTTCAAAAGCTCCTTCAGGGTTTTTCAGATCAAACATCACCCTTAAGATGTTCTCAGTTACTACCACAAACTTTCCATGGACGAAAGACAATATGGATTTTGGAGCGACAACTGCATGTACCCAGAATTCCTTGACAAGATCTGGGTAGACTGGTCCACAGAACTCAGCAAACAAAGAAGTCCATCCTTGAAAAATTATATCTTCTTTGAGATGAAAATCGTGTTCTTCAATGTTATCAAAATCAACCATAAGTTCACATAGAACTTCTAATTTATCCTTAGGAATGGAGCACGCAACAACTGGAGTGAGTTCCTGATTAACTTCATCTTGAATATAGAGAAGAGTAGATGAACCAACATTTTGAGATGAAGAAGCAGCCATTGAAACAGAATGAACAGCTAGGAAGAACAAAATTCTGGGTTTTTGGTTAGGGTTTTAGAAGCGACTAAGAAGATTTCAAAAGAAAGTATGCAAGAAGAAAGAGAGACTCGGAGCGAAAAAAAATATATGAGATGATTTGAAAAGAATATATAGAGACGGATTTAAAAAAAATGCAATAAGATTAGAAAATGAACAGTTACAGAATCAAGAGAAATCAATTTTCATTTATTGATAAGTGACGTTAGGTGAGAGAACGTGGTAAATGAAATGATTTAACACAGTTACCTAGGTCGGCGTCTTTTCAACTGCACGCTTTGTATAAACCGTACATACACGTGTTCACCATCAGATAATGGATGACAGCTGTAAAATTTTCAATAGACTTTACGCCTTCTGATTCTGATCACTGCTTCTGATTGTCATTCTTAAGAAAATGATCTGGTTCTGATAGGATCATCTTTCTTCCCAAGGATCACATCTTCTGAATGAGCTGATGCAAGTCTAGGTGATCTTCTGATAGTTGGTTCTTCAGAAATCCTAAGATTCTCTAAAGATGCAGCAACTTGATCTTCTGATCCATTGCTTCTGAGACTGCCAGCTTCTGCAGCTTTGCTTCTTGGTTCTACTGCTTCTGATATATCAATATCAAAATCTGCAAAATTCTCAAACTGCTTTGGTTTTTCAAGACCAAGCTTATCATCAAACCTGATATTGATTGATTCTTCTACAATCAATGTTTCAGTATTGTATACTCTGTAGCCTTTAGAGCGTTCAGAATATCCAAGAAGGAAACATTTTTGTGCTTTGGAATCAAACTTACCAAGATGATCTTTAGTATTCAGAATAAAACATACACATCCAAAAGGATGGAAATATGAAATGTTGGGCTTTCTGTTCTTCCACAATTCATAAGGAGTCTTATTTAGAATAGGTCTGATAGAGATTCTATTCTGAATATAGCATGCAGTGTTAATTGCTTCTGCCCATAAATGCTTAGCCATATTGGTTTCATTGATCATGGTTCTGGCCATTTCTTGTAGAGTCCTATTCTTTCGCTCTACAACTCCATTTTGCTGTGGAGTTCTGGGGCAAGAGAAATCATGGGCAATACCATTTTCTTTGAAAAACTCCTCAAAGAATCTGTTCTCAAATTCGCCACCATGATCACTTTTGACCTTTATGATTTTACACTCTTTCTCAGATTGAATCTGAGTGCAGAATTCAAAGAACACTGAATGAGACTCATCCTTGTGTTTCAAGAACTTTACCCATGTCCAGCGGCTATAATCATCAACGATGACTAATCCATATTTCTTCCCTCTGACAGATGCTGTTTTGACTGGGCCAAACAGATCAATGTGCAAGAGTTCTAACGGCCTTGAGGTAGAAACAACATTCTTAGACTTGAATGCAGGTCTGGAGAACTTGCCCTTCTGACATGCTTCACAAAGAGCATCTGATTTGTATTTCAGATTTGGGAGTCCCCTGACCAGATTTAGTTTGTTAATCTGAGAAATCTTTCTCAAACTAGCATGTCCTAATCTTCTGTGCCAGACCCATTGCTCTTCAGAAACAGACATAAGACAAGTCACCTTCTGCTTCTCAAGATCAGAAAGATCAATCTTATAAATGTTGTTCTTCCTCTTGCCTGTAAATAGGATTGAGCCATCCTTCTGACTTACAGCCTTGCAAGACTTTTGATTGAAGATTATATCATAACCATTGTCACTTAATTGACTAATGGACAATAAGTTATGCGTTAATCCTTCTACAAGAAGTACATTAGTTATTGAAGGAGAGTTACCAAGACTTATAGTTCCAGAGCCAATGATTTTGCCCTTCTGATCTCCTCCAAACTTGACTTCTCCACCTGGTTTAAGCACCAGGTCTTGGAATGTAGACCTTCTTCCCGTCATGTGTCGCGAGCACCCAGAGTCCAGGTACCATGACATTTTGCTTTCTGTCCTCTTTGCCGCCAAGGATATCTGCAACAGAAATTATCTTCTCCTTAGGTACCCACAATTTCTTGGGTCCTTTCTTGTTAGTTCTCCTCAAGTTCTGATTGAACTTGGGTTTAGCATAATATTTAGCAGGAGGAACAGTATGATACTTCTTATTCTGAGTTCCATGATATTTCTTAGGTTGTGTCACATGCTTCTTGGTGTGTGTTATGTGAAAACTTTGTGCATGTGATGTGTGCTTAATATCATGGGAGTGGCCAAATTTAAATTGGTTATACAGAGACTTGGATGATATTTTCATATCATCCACAAATTAAAGCTTGTATGGGATTTCACCCTCATAACCAATGCCAACTCTCTTGTTCCCAAACACAGCATATATCATAGAAGCTAGCTGACTTCTGCCAATACTTCTAGATAAGAACTTCCTGAAACTTAAATCATATTCTTTCAGAATATGATTACGACTGGGAGTGGATTTTTCTGAATCAGAAGGAGATCCAACATTATTGGATAATTTTAAAACTTTTTCTTTTAATTCAGAATTTTCCAACTCAAGCTTCTTAGTTTCAAATTCAAATTGCTTTTTCAGCTTTTTGTATTTGATACTAAGATGAGCTTTTAATTCAAGAAGCTCTGTTAGACTGGAAACTAACTCTTCTCTAGATAGTTCAGAAAATACCTCTTCAGAATCTGATTCTGATGTAGATTCTGATCCATCATCTTTTGTCGCCATCAGCGCAAAGTTTGCCTGCTCTCCTTCAGAGTCTGATCCTGATTCTGATTCAGAATCATCCCATGTTGCCATAAGACCTTTCTTCTTATGAAACTTCTTCTTGGGATTCTCCTTTTGAAGTTTTGGACACTCGTTCTTGTAATGTCCAGGCTCATTGCACTCATAGCAGACCGCCTTCTTCTTGTCAGATCTTCTATCACCAGAAGATTCTCCACGTTCAAATCTCTTTGAACTTCTGAAGCCTCTGAACTTCCTTTGCTTGCTCTTCCAGAGTTGGTTCACCCTTCTGGAGATCATGGACAGTTCATCTTCTTCTTCAGATTCTGATTCTTCAGGATCTTCTTCTCTAGCCTGAAAAGCGTTAGTGCATTTTTTAATATTAGATTTTAATGCAATAGACTTACCTTTCTTCTGAGGCTCGTTTGCGTCCAGCTCAATTTCATGGCTTCTCAAGGCACTGATAAGCTCTTCCAAAGAAACTTCATTCAGATTCTTGGCGATCTTGAATGCTGTTACCATTGGACCCCATCTTCTAGGTAAGCTTCTGATAATCTTCTTTACATGATCAGCCTTGGTGTAGCATTTATCCAGAACTCTCAATCCAGCAGTTAGAGTTTGAAATCTTGAGAACATCTTCTCAATATCTTCATCATCCTCCATCTTGAAGGCTTCATATTTCTGGATTAGAGCAAGAGCTTTAGTCTCCTTGACTTGAGCATTTCCTTCATGAGTCATCTTCAAGGACTCATATATGTCATGGGCCGTTTCCCTGTTAGATATCTTCTCATACTCAGCATGAGAGATAGCATTCAGCAAAACAGTCCTGCATTTGTGATGATTTTTGAAATCTTTCTTTTGATCATCAGTCATTTCGCTTCTCGTGAGCCTTACACCAGTAGCTTTAACAGGATGTTTGTAACCATCCAACAGAAGATCCCATAGATCAGCATCAAGACCAAGAAAGTAACTTTCCAGTTTATCTTTCCAGTATTCAAAGTTTTCACCATCAAATACTGGTGGTCTAGTATAACCATTGTTACCATTGTATTGCTCAGCAGAGCCAGATGTAGATGTAGTTGGATTTGATTGAGATTCACCAGCCATCTTTTACTGAAGCGTTTTTCTCTTCCTGAATATTTTCTAAACACGGTTAAGTGCTTGCACCTTAGAACCGGCGCTCTGATGCCAATTGAAGGATAGAAAAACACTTAGAAAGGAGGGGTTTGAATAAGTGTAGTCTAAAAACTTGAACGATAAAAACAATATGCACAGTTATTTTTATCCTGGTTCGTTGTTAACTAAACTACTCCAGTCCACCCCCACGGAGTGATTTACCTCACCTGAGGATTTAATCCACTAATTGCAACAGATTACAATGGTTTTCCACTTAGTCCGCGACTAAGTCTTCTAGAGTATCCTGATCACAACCTGATCACTCCAGGAACAAATGCTTAGACACAAGCTAAGACTTTCTTAGAGTATCCTGACCACCACGTGATCACTCTAAATACAACTGCTTAGACACAAGCTAAGACTTCCTAGAGTATCCTGATCAACACTTGATCACTCTAGTTACTTACAAATTAATGTAATCAATTCTAAGAGTATTACAAATGCTTCTGAAAAGCTATAATCACAACTGTGATATTTCTCTTAAAGTTTAAGCTTAATCTCACTAATATATTACAACAGCAATGTAGTGAGCTTTGATGAAGATGAAGTTTCTGAACTTTGAATTTGAACAGTGTTTCAGCAAGTCTTTCAGAATAATGTCGTTCAGAATTTTTGTTAACCTTGCTTCTCATCAGAACTTCATATTTATAGGCGTTTGAGAAGATGACCATTGAGCGCATTTAATGCTTTGCGTATTCCGTACAACATTGCATTTAATGTTTCACGCTTTTGTCAACTACCTCGAGCCTTGTTCAGGACGTGTCTACTGACGTTGCCTTTAATAGCTTCCAATGTTCCTTTTGTCAGTCAGCGTAGCCTGCCACCTGTACTTTCTTCTGATCTGATGTTTGAGAATACAACGTTTGAAAATCATCAGAGTCAAACAGCTTGGTGCAAAGCATCTTCTTGTCTTCTGACCTTGAAGTGCTTCTGAGCATGATACCATCAGAACTTCAGTGCTACTGCTTCTGATCTCAAGTTCTTCTGATGCTTCCATAGACCCATGTTCTGATTCTGCCTTGACCATCTTCTGATGTCTTGCCAGACCATGTTCTGATGTTGCATGCTGAACCTTCTGAGACAAAGCTTCTGAGCGCTGATTTGTGCATACTCTTTATATATTTCCTGAAATGGAAATTGCAATGTATTAGAGTACCACATTATCTCACACAAAATTCATATCCTTGTTATCATCAAAACTAAGAATATTGATCAGAACAAATCTTGTTCTAACAATCTCCCCCTTTTTGATGATGACAAAAACATATATAAATGATATGAATTTGCGATCAGAAAGAGCAGACGACTAAAGACAAATTACACAGCTATAGCATAAGCATGTGAATATGTCTCCCCCTGAGATTAACAATCTCCCCCTGAGATGAATAATCTCCCCCTGAAATAAATACTCGAAGAACTTTAATAATAAAAGACTTCCTTGATTATTTCGGTAGAGACGATCACATAAGCTTCTGTCTTCTGATAATTCATAGCTTCTGACTTCTGCTTCCATTGGACAGCTTCAGAACCTGAATTTCTTTAGATCCCTAGAACACTCACAGCTTCTGATTCCTGCTTCCATTTAGGACAGCTTCAAAACTTGAATTTCTTTGATCTTCAGAACATTCACAACTTCTGATTCCTGCTTCCATTTAGGACAGCTTCATAACTTGAATTTCTTTGATCTTCAGAACATTCACAGCTTCTGATTCATGCTTCCATTTAGGACAGCTTCAGAACTTGAGTTTTCTGGATCTTTAGAACATTCACAGCTTCTGATTTCTACTTCCCTCGGATAGCTTCAGAGCTTTGAATTTCTTCTTACATCACTTCATGCTAGATTGTATCAGAACATTGTTGAATGTACCAGAGCATCATCAGAGCATCTCTACATCCTGAAATGTTACAGAACAAAACTAAACGACAAAAGTCAGCATGAATGAGTTAGAACATAAAATGTGTATCAGAACACAAAATATGTATCAGAGCCATATAAGCCATATAGAATATATCAGATCCAATAGACAATGTATCAAAGCAAATAGACAATGATTTGGATCATATTCTATTATCAGAATTTCTGATCATTCTTCCTTTTTGCTTCTGATTTTGAAGCTTCCTAGCACTCAGCTTGCTTCAAGAATCCAAGAGCTATTTCTGATCATTCTTCCTTCTTGCTTCTGATTCTGAAGCTTCCTAGCACTCAGCTTGCTTCAAGAATCCAAGAGCTTGATTCATTTTGTTGCTTCTTATGTTGATCTTGAATCTTTGATTCCTGCAACAACACAACTTAAAAACATAGAACTTTGCAAGTTCTGTTAGTAAATGTGGAGCCTTTTTACTCGGTAACTGATAATATTAATCAGATCATTTATCATATATTTTCTCCCCCTTTTTGTCATATCATCAAAAAACAGAAAAGATTCAGATACAAACAAAAAGAAACACACGGAGGAAAAAAGGATGATTTCATTGAAGTTCAAACAACAGGTACAGAAGTACACGAAGAGAAGGAAGACAAGATGCACAAAAACAGATGCAGCAAAAGCAAAAAAGCAAAAAACAGCATAGACTCAATCTAAGACGGCCCTAGCCTTGACAGGATCTTAGCCAGCATCTCTTGAACCACATTGTTGTATCCATCTTGCCTCTCCATGAAAGCTCTAAACTCAGCATTGACTGAGCTTTGCTCATCCTGTTTCTTCTGAATATCTTCCAGAGTCCTTGCAAGACGAGAAGATTCATCAAAAGAAGCTTCACCGCTTCTAACCACAGGAATAGCATTGTGATCTGTAGCTTCCATAGATAGATCATTTGCAGGGATTTCCTCAACAGGAACTGATTCAGCAACATGATCTTCTACATCTGCTTCTTGCATAGAAGCATCTCCATAATCTGCAGCTGGAATCTCAGAATCTCCATTCTCAAGTGCCTGAAGAATGGCAGCAAGATTCCTGGGAGCAGAAGGACCTTCAACTTCTGGTGGGTCAACAACTTCTGGAATGACCAAGCTTGGGTCTTCCTTAGAAGGGATTTCCCTCAGAAAGTCAAAGAGGGTCTTGAAATCTCCAAGAAGAACAGGATAATCAGGAATCCAGATAATATTATCCCTGCATGGATTAGCTTCTAATGCAGCAGCCAATCTTGCTACTTCCAATTCATCCACAAAGGGCTTTTCTTCCAAGGTATGTCTTCCTCTGAGACGGGCAAACCAGAAGTCTTCATAGCTTCTCAGAATTCCACGAGGCCGTGGAGCAGCTTCTACACAGGCTTCCTGAAGTTCTATAAATAGAGCATCTGATTCTCTGCGTAAGATCCTCCAAAAGTTCCGCATAGCAACATCATTCAAGCCAGAACTTTCAGCAATTCTGAGAGTATCAAAGATACTTCTGAGATTCCTCTTTACTTTTTCAAAAATATCACCAATAGGGTAGATGGGGTGGGATTTTAATTGGGTTTTTGAAAAGGCAGGGTTTGGGATGAAGTACGGTTGAGGTTCTCTATTCAACCTATAAGAAGATTCTGCTTCAGTATCAGAATCTAACACTACCACTTCAGCTTCAGGACGAGGCTTGGGAGTGTAGTTGCAATCACGGAGCAGCTGTTCATGTGATGCAGAGGTTGGAAGAATAGAGTCACTATGGTTATTTAGAGAGGTATAAGGAATAGGTTCAAAGGTGGCATGGGGAGGAGGTTGAGAGATGGAGATATTTATGTGTGGTGGAAAGAGAGTTTGAATTGGTGGTATATCTAGAACATGATCAACAGCAGCTTGGTCAGAAACAAAGTTAGTTGAGGGTGAAGGAGAAGGGATGGAGGCATCTGGAATTGGTGAAAGAGGAGGAGAATTTGGTTTGGTTGTGGGAGAAGATGGAGGTGTAAGAACACGGACAGATACAGGTGATTCTGATGTGGCTTTTTCTGGTTCAGGGATAGGGGCAACCGCTATTGGTGTAACTTCTGAAAAATCAGCAGGAGCAGAATCAGGTTCAGAAATCCATATACCTTTGGATGCTCTCTGAAAAGCTTCGACCACAGCCTCAGTCCTCTTTTGTTTCTTATTCTTAGGCTCTTCAACAATCTTTGCTTTGCCTTTAGATATCTCTTTCCTTCTGACATTTGCCAGACTTTCTTGTTGATTCACAGCCTCTTGAACAACATTTTCTTCATCGGATTCTTGAAGAACCATCTTCCTTTTTCTGGTTTTCTTATTCTCAACAACTTCAACAATCTCAGCATTGTTATTTGACTTCTTCTTCTTTTTCTCAGCTTCCTTCTTTTTCTTCACAAAATCAACAGAAACAGCCTTAACAACTTTTGCAATGACTTCTTCTGGGACCACTTCTTTCTCGGTGGTAGCAGCAGGATGATCAAACTTTCTTTTGGTCCTTTCTTCCTTCTTGCGATTCACTATAATTGGAGCACCTTTCTCTTGATCTTTAAGACTTTTATCCTCTTTTTGTAACTTCAGATACCTAGTTCTGACTTCTGGTACCTCACTATTGAAGAAGGTTTTAAATTCAGCTAGAACTGGTTCTCTTCTGATTCTTGTTCCAGCAAGAGGTTGAGGAGTCTTAATGATAGCCTTAATCACTTTCATCTTCTTTAAAGTGAAGGCATTCAGACAGGCCCCAGTTGTGACAGCAAGGTCTTTGATAATACCTTCAGATTCCAGGTTTTCAACAATCTTGGAATGAACCAGAAGATTTGAGATAATTCTACCAAACGGAATAATGGTACAACTTTTTTCTCTGAAGGCATTTCTGGACTCCTTCACAGCCTTCCACATATGGTTGAAGATAATGTAGATAGCATCAACCTTCTTCTTAGTGGCAATGCAGTACAGAATGTATTTTTGCTCATTGTTGATGAAGTCAGAAGCATGTGTTCCTTTCCTGTGATAGAAACACCCAAGAAGAATCTTGGTCCAGATTTTGTAAAGATCTCTCAAGTCCTTGACATTCTTTGTTTCATTTATGTCTGGGTAGAGAGTAGATAAAACATCTTCCTAATTTACCCTTTGATCGATTTCAAAAGCTCCTTCAGGGTTTTTCAGATCAAACATCACCCTTAAGATGTTCTCAGTTACTACCACAAACTTTCCATGGACGAAAGACAATATGGATTTTGGAGCGACAACTGCATGTACCCAGAATTCCTTGACAAGATCTGGGTAGACTGGTCCACAGAACTCAGCAAACAAAGAAGTCCATCCTTGAAAAATTATATCTTCTTTGAGATGAAAATCGTGTTCTTCAATGTTATCAAAATCAACCATAAGTTCACATAGAACTTCTAATTTATCCTTAGGAATGGAGCACGCAACAACTGGAGTGAGTTCCTGATTAACTTCATCTTGAATATAGAGAAGAGTAGATGAACCAACATTTTGAGATGAAGAAGCAGCCATTGAAACAGAATGAACAGCTAGGAAGAACAAAATTCTGGGTTTTTGGTTAGGGTTTTAGAAGCGACTAAGAAGATTTCAAAAGAAAGTATGCAAGAAGAAAGAGAGACTCGGAGCGAAAAAAAATATATGAGATGATTTGAAAAGAATATATAGAGACGGATTTAAAAAAAAATGCAATAAGATTAGAAAATGAACAGTTACAGAATCAAGAGAAATCAATTTTCATTTATTGATAAGTGACGTTAGGTGAGAGAACGTGGTAAATGAAATGATTTAACACAGTTACCTAGGTCGGCGTCTTTTCAACTGCACGCTTTGTATAAACCGTACATACACGTGTTCACCATCAGATAATGGATGACAGCTGTAAAATTTTCAATAGACTTTACGCCTTCTGATTCTGATCACTGCTTCTGATTGTCATTCTTAAGAAAATGATCTGGTTCTGATAGGATCATCTTTCTTCCCAAGGATCACATCTTCTGAATGAGCTGATGCAAGTCTAGGTGATCTTCTGATAGTTGGTTCTTCAGAAATCCTAAGATTCTCTAAAGATGCAGCAACTTGATCTTCTGATCCATTGCTTCTGAGACTGCCAGCTTCTGCAGCTTTGCTTCTTGGTTCTACTGCTTCTGATATATCAATATCAAAATCTGCAAAATTCTCAAACTGCTTTGGTTTTTCAAGACCAAGCTTATCATCAAACCTGATATTGATTGATTCTTCTACAATCAATGTTTCAGTATTGTATACTCTGTAGCCTTTAGAGCGTTCAGAATATCCAAGAAGGAAACATTTTTGTGCTTTGGAATCAAACTTACCAAGATGATCTTTAGTATTCAGAATAAAACATACACATCCAAAAGGATGGAAATATGAAATGTTGGGCTTTCTGTTCTTCCACAATTCATAAGGAGTCTTATTTAGAATAGGTCTGATAGAGATTCTATTCTGAATATAGCATGCAGTGTTAATTGCTTCTGCCCATAAATGCTTAGCCATATTGGTTTCATTGATCATGGTTCTGGCCATTTCTTGTAGAGTCCTATTCTTTCGCTCTACAACTCCATTTTCCTGTGGAGTTCTGGGGCAAGAGAAATCATGGGCAATACCATTTTCTTTGAAAAACTCCTCAAAGAATCTGTTCTCAAATTCGCCACCATGATCACTTTTGACCTTTATGATTTTACACTCTTTCTCAGATTGAATCTGAGTGCAGAATTCAAAGAACACTGAATGAGACTCATCCTTGTGTTTCAAGAACTTTACCCATGTCCAGCGGCTATAATCATCAACGATGACTAATCCATATTTCTTCCCTCTGACAGATGCTGTTTTGACTGGGCCAAACAGATCAATGTGCAAGAGTTCTAACGGCCTTGAGGTAGAAACAACATTCTTAGACTTGAATGCAGGTCTGGAGAACTTGCCCTTCTGACATGCTTCACAAAGAGCATCTGATTTGTATTTCAGATTTGGGAGTCCCCTGACCAGATTTAGTTTGTTAATCTGAGAAATCTTTCTCAAACTAGCATGTCCTAATCTTCTGTGCCAGACCCATTGCTCTTCAGAAACAGACATAAGACAAGTCACCTTCTGCTTCTCAAGATCAGAAAGATCAATCTTATAAATGTTGTTCTTCCTCTTGCCTGTAAATAGGATTGAGCCATCCTTCTGACTTACAGCCTTGCAAGACTTTTGATTGAAGATTATATCATAACCATTGTCACTTAATTGACTAATGGACAATAAGTTATGCGTTAATCCTTCTACAAGAAGTACATTAGTTATTGAAGGAGAGTTACCAAGACTTATAGTTCCAGAGCCAATGATTTTGCCCTTCTGATCTCCTCCAAACTTGACTTCTCCACCTGGTTTAAGCACCAGGTCTTGGAATGTAGACCTTCTTCCCGTCATGTGTCGCGAGCACCCAGAGTCCAGGTACCATGACATTTTGCTTTCTGTCCTCTTTGCCGCCAAGGATATCTGCAACAGAAATTATCTTCTCCTTAGGTACCCACAATTTCTTGGGTCCTTTCTTGTTAGTTCTCCTAAAGTTCTGATTGAACTTGGGTTTAGCATAATATTTAGCAGGAGGAACAGTATGATACTTCTTATTCTGAGTTCCATGATATTTCTTAGGTTGTGTCACATGCTTCTTGGTGTGTGTTATGTGAAAACTTTGTGCATGTGATGTGTGCTTAATATCATGGGAGTGGCCAAATTTAAATTGGTTATACAGAGACTTGGATGATATTTTCATATCATCCACAAATTAAAGCTTGTATGGGATTTCACCCTCATAACCAATGCCAACTCTCTTGTTCCCAGACACAGCATATATCATAGAAGCTAGCTGACTTCTGCCAATACTTCTAGATAAGAACTTCCTGAAACTTAAATCATATTCTTTCAGAATATGATTCAGACTGGGAGTGGATTTTTCTGAATCAGAAGGAGATCCAACATTATTGGATAATTTTAAAACTTTTTCTTTTAATTCAGAATTTTCCAACTCAAGCTTCTTAGTTTCAAATTCAAATTGCTTTTTCAGCTTTTTGTATTTGATACTAAGATGAGCTTTTAATTCAAGAAGCTCTGTTAGACTGGAAACTAACTCTTCTCTAGATAGTTCAGAAAATACCTCTTCAGAATCTGATTCTGATGTAGATTCTGATCCATCATCTTTTGTCGCCATCAGCGCAAAGTTTGCCTGCTCTCCTTCAGAGTCTGATCCTGATTCTGATTCAGAATCATCCCATGTTGCCATAAGACCTTTCTTCTTATGAAACTTCTTCTTGGGATTCTCCTTTTGAAGTTTTGGACACTCGTTCTTGTAATGTCCAGGCTCATTGCACTCATAGCAGACCGCCTTCTTCTTGTCAGATCTTCTGTCACCAGAAGATTCTCCACGTTCAAATCTCTTTGAACTTCTGAAGCCTCTGAACTTCCTTTGCTTGCTCTTCCAGAGTTGGTTCACCCTTCTGGAGATCATGGACAGTTCATCTTCTTCTTCAGATTCTGATTCTTCAGGATCTTCTTCTCTAGCCTGAAAAGCGTTAGTGCATTTTTTAATATTAGATTTTAATGCAATAGACTTACCTTTCTTCTGAGGCTCGTTTGCGTCCAGCTCAATTTCATGGCTTCTCAAGGCACTGATAAGCTCTTCCAAAGAAACTTCATTCAGATTCTTGGCGATCTTGAATGCTGTTACCATTGGACCCCATCTTCTGGGTAAGCTTCTGATAATCTTCTTTACATGATCAGCCTTGGTGTAGCATTTATCCAGAACTCTCAATCCAGCAGTTAGAGTTTGAAATCTTGAGAACATCTTCTCAATATCTTCATCATCCTCCATCTTGAAGGCTTCATATTTCTGGATTAGAGCAAGAGCTTTAGTCTCCTTGACTTGAGCATTTCCTTCATGAGTCATCTTCAAGGACTCATATATGTCATGGGCCGTTTCCCTGTTAGATATCTTCTCATACTCAGCATGAGAGATAACATTCAGCAAAACAGTCCTGCATTTGTGATGATTTTTGAAATCTTTCTTTTGATCATCAGTCATTTCGCTTCTCGTGAGCCTTACACCAGTAGCTTTAACAGGATGTTTGTAACCATCCAACAGAAGATCCCATATATCAGCATCAAGACCAAGAAAGTAACTTTCCAATTTATCTTTCCAGTATTCAAAGTTTTCACCATCAAATACTGGTGGTCTAGTATAACCATTGTTACCATTGTATTGCTCAGCAGAGCCAGATGTAGATGTAGTTGGATTTGATTGAGATTCACCAGCCATCTTTTACTGAAGCGTTTTTCTCTTCCTGAATCTTTTCTAAACACGGTTAAGTGCTTGCACCTTAGAACCGGCGCTCTGATGCCAATTGAAGGATAGAAAAACACTTAGAAAGGAGGGGTTTGAATAAGTGTAGTCTAAAAACTTGAACGATAAAAACAATATGCACAGTTATTTTTATCCTGGTTCGTTGTTAACTAAACTACTCCAGTCCACCCCCACTGAGTGATTTACCTCACCTGAAGATTTAATCCACTAATCCCAACAGATTACAATGGTTTTCCACTTAGTCCGCGACTAAGTCTTCTAGAGTATCCTGATCACAACCTGATCACTCCAGGAACAAATGCTTAGACACAAGCTAAGACTTTCTTAGAGTATCCTGACCACCACGTGATCACTCTAAATACAACTGCTTAGACACAAGCTAAGACTTCCTAGAGTATCCTGATCAACACTTGATCACTCTAGTTACTTACAAATTAATGTAATCAATTCTAAGAGTATTACAAATGCTTCTGAAAAGCTATAATCACAACTGTGATATTTCTCTTAAAGTTTAAGCTTAATCTCACTAATATATTACAACAGCAATGTAGTGAGCTTTGATGAAGATGAAGTTTCTGAGCTTTGAATTTGAACAGTGTTTCAGCAAGTCTTTCAGAATAATTTCGTTCAGAATTTTTGTTAACCTTGCTTCTCATCAGAACTTCATATTTATAGGCGTCAACTACCTCGAGCCTTGTTCACGCTGTGTCTACTGACGTTGCCTTTAATAGCTTCCAACTTTCCTTTTGTCAGTCAGCGTAGCCTGCCACCTGTACTTTCTTCTGATCTGAAGTTTGAGAGTACAACGTTTGAAAATCATCAGAGTCAAACAGCTTGGTGCAAAGCATCTTCTTGTCTTTTGACCTTGAAGTGCTTCTGAGCGTGATACCATCAGAACTTCAGTGCTACTGCTTCTGATCTCAAGTTCTTCTGATGCTTCCATAGACCCATGTTCTGATTCTGCCTTGACCATCTTCTGATGTCTTGCCAGACCATGTTCTGATGTTGCATGCTGAACCTTCTGAGACAAAGCTTCTGAGCGCTGATTTGTGCATACTCTTTATATATTTCCTAAAATGGAAATTGCAATGTATTAGAGTACCACATTATCTCACACAAAATTCATATCCTTGTTATCATCAAAACTAAGAATATTGATCAGAACAAATCTTGTTCTAACATGAAAAACATAACAAAGAAGCCTATAGAGTACTATAGATACGTTGGGTGCTAATACCTTCCCTTCGTATAACCAAACCTCTTACCCGGAATCTCTCCCCCACTTTTAAGGTTATTGCAGCTTTTTTCCTTTTCCCACATTGGAAACAATAACAAGTTTGGTCGTGACAAAAACAAAGAAAAATATTTTTCTTTAGCACTCGAGCCCAAAGAAGGCATCAGGTGTCTCATCACACAAAACGATGATTTTTCCCGCGACAGAAAAATGGCGACTTCACTGGGGAAAAGAGACCATCTTTTTATTGTTTCCAAAGGAAGGGTTAATTCTATTTGCTATATTTTCATTTCATTTTTGTTACATGTGTGGTTCTGGTTCTGTTACTTGTGTGGTTCTGTTACAAGTGATACATTATGGACAAATCCTAACCCAGATTAAGTACACATAAGAATTAGGTGGAGGGTATAGTCATGTATGGCATACAAGGAGTTCAGTCCTTAAAAAGCTGGCATGAGAATCCTTCCGCTCAGTGGAGGTTCCTTGTTGGTAATATATGTTTAGCATGTTTCGTAGCGAAGACATTATTGCTTTCATTGAACTGTAGAAGCTGAGTTGGCCGTAGAACCCCAACCCATCCTGGCCTTATTAGGTTGTGGCGCAGAAACTATTCAGGTGAAGACTTGGATTAGTTGTCATGCGGAGAGCCACACTCAGACGAGTTTTTCTTGAGAATATTGCTAGCTCACAAGTTCAGTTGTGCAAGCCGGTAATATCCGAAAGAAAAATGTAGACTCTGACGTATCAGTAGAACATGTTGTGCAGGTGATTAACCCCTAGTACCATCCCATGTTTGGTTCTCTGACCTCATGCTCGTGACGCTGGACCTTTGAACCTATGTGTACCATGTTTGTATTACCATGTTTGCAATACCATGTTTGCGTTAACATGTTTGCATTACCATGTTTGCTTTACCATGTTTGAATATGTGGCATCCATGCATCCATGCATTCATACATTCATTAAAAAAAAATCCATCGTTTTCCATAAAAACATGATTTTTCCAAAAAAATTTAGAGAATTTTCTTTGCAAACATTATAGGATTTAGTTATGGAGTGGGTAAAAAGGCATACCAAGAAGTACGGTTTCAAAATGCCTAATGTGGAAAGACTGAGAGAGTTGGCATCTTTTGTACAAGATCCTTCCGATTTTAGGAAAAGCCATGGAAAGCTTTTGCCTATCTTAAACACTCATGTTGATGAAGGACTTCTCAAAACTCTGGTTCAGTTCTATGATCCCGTCTACCGATGTTTCACCTTTCCAGACTATCAGTTGGTACCAACCTTGGAAGAATATGCCAATCTTTTGGGTATTCCCGTGTCTGACAAAATACCTTTCAATGGTTTGGAAGCCATTCCTAAGTCACCAGTCATTGCAGCAGGTATCCACTTGAAGAAATATGAAGTAGAGAGTAATTGGACTACCAAAGGAAACCTCCCGGGTTTAACTTCACACTTCCTAATAAAGAAAGCCTTTGATTTGGTCGAAACTGGTAGCATGATAGCTTTTGAAGCTATACTAGCCTTGCTCATCTATGGGTTGGTTCTATTTCCCAACATCAACGACTTTGTTGATATCAACGCCATAAAGATCTTTCTGATTGGAAATCCTGTTCCGACTTTGCTTGGTGACATGTATTTCTCTATCCATCATAGGAATCGCCAGGGCGGTGGAATCATTGTATGTTGTGCACCTCTGTTGTTCAAATGGATTGTTTCACACTTACCTAAGTCTCCTATTTTCACGGAAAACCGAGAAGATTTGCGTTGGCCTCGAAGACTTATGTCTCTTACTAATAAGGATATTCATTGGTATACCTTGGCTCGCTGTGGTACAGAAACCATTGATAGTTGTGGAGAGTTCGCCAACGTACCCCTCATTGGTACACAAGGAGGAATTAACTACAATCCGGTCTTAGCCCGACGACAACTCGGGTATGCAAATTCAACTAAACCCATTGGTCCCACAGTGGAAGGCTACTTCTATCAAGAAGGGGATGATCCTCAGAGGTTGAAAACTAGAATGGTGAGAGCTTGGTACGACATCCGAAGGAAAGAAAAAGGTGGGGTAAGGAATTGCATTGCTACGGACGCCTACGCCTATTGGGTAAAGAAAAGAGCAAGGGAGTTTCAAATGCCTTATGATTATGAAAAACCCATGTTCCCTGTGGTATCTCAACTACCCAAAATTCCCCTTGACACTACGGAAGAATACCAAGAGATTTTAGCCAAGATGAGGTTAGAAAAAGACGCTTGGGAAGAAAAGTTTCGTAAAACTGATGTGGAAAACAGAAAGTTGAAGAAGCGAGTGAAAGATCACGAAGAAACTCTCTACTGTCAAGATGGATGGCTCATGAGTAAAGATGAGAAGATCCGTCAGAAAGATGCTGCAATCAAGAGGTACATCAAAGAAAGCAAGAAAAAGCTCGAAGGTTCAACAAGCAACACTCCAACGCCTGACGATTGGAAGAATGTTGTTGACAAGCTGAAGACCGAAAAGGCCGAGCTGAAAGCTTACTATGGGAAAGAAATCATGAATATCAAGCTGCATAACGCATTTGGTTCTTCATCTGATGAGGATGCTTAGGATTGTTTAGCTTTTTATTTTATCATTTGCTTCTGTAAGGAGCTACGCTCCAATGTTGTAACATTTCCCATTATTTCAATAAAAGAATAGTTTGTGTTCAAATGTTTGCAAGAAAATAATCTTTAAAATAATTGGAAAAATCATAAATTTCTTTTTGCATACATCATTCTGCATATCGAGTCTGTTGTATAGAGTCTCATCTTTTGGATCTTTCTCCAATAGATCGTCAAGCTGTCGCATCTCAAAGTTTCTCGACCGGGCTCGCAATCAGATCACAGATACAATACTCGTTCAAACAGAAGAAGAGTAATGGAACACTCTGAACAAGAGAATATTGAGCTCCGTGGTACAGTTGCCACCCTTCAAGAAAAGTTGGAAAGTCTCACTACTCTGGTTGACTCCTTAATGGCAGCACAGAATCAGCCGCCGCCACCCAACAGTCAAGCAACAGTGACATCTGAAGTCACTACTCCAGTCTCTACAGTTGCATTCAGCATTCCATCTTTCTCCATGCCAGAAGGTTGGGGCACGCCTTTCAGCTTTGGTACGGGTTTTCGCCATAATTTCTCTGGGGTTCAAACATCCACAACTGAAGCACCTGCTGCACAAAGTTCACTGTTCACTCCAAATCAGGGGGTAGTTTTTTCTCAGATCACTATGGCACTCTCTCAACCCACTATGACGGTTGCTACTCCTATGGTTCACACTGTTCCTTATGAAGGCAATGAGATTTATCATGATCAAGGTGATAGCACAAATCAGCGAAACCTTGTGGAAGATCTCCAAGAGCAGTTTAACAAGATTCAACTGGAAGTCAAAGCTATTCGGGGAAAAGACTTGTTTGGAAAGAATGCCCAGGAGCTATGCTTAGTTCCCAGTGTACAAATACCTGCTAAATTCAAGGTCCCAGACTTTGAGAAGTACAAAGGTAGTTCTTGTCCACAAAGCCATCTTGTGATGTATGCTAGGAAGATGTCTACTTATGCAGATAATCATCAGTTGCTCATCCATTACTTTCAAGACAGTTTGACTGGTGCCGCACTGAAGTGGTACACAGGATTGGATAGCACTAATATTCAGACTTTCAACGACTTAGGCGAGGCCTTTGTCCGACAATACAAATACAACTCGGATATGGCTCTAGACAGAGATCAGCTCCGATCCATGGCTCAAAAAGACCATGAGGCTTTCAAAGAATATGCCCAACGATGGAGAGAAACTGCTGCTCAGATTAATCCACCGTTAAAAGAGAAAGAGATGACAAAGATCTTCTTGAATACTCTCAGTCCGTTTTATTATGAACGCATGATTGCTAGTGCTCCAAGTGATTTCACTGAAATGGTAAACATGGGGATGCGTCTAGAAGAAGGAGTCCGAACCGGACGTCTAACTAAAGAAGGTGGATCTTCAAGCGGAACCAAAAAGTTTGGAAGTGGTTTCCCAAAGAAGAAAGAACAAAGTGTTGACATGGTATCCCAAGGGAGGCCAAGAGGAAATGTCAATCGTCAACAACAGATTGCTGCTATCGCGCCAGTCGTTAATACAGCACCTAATCCGGGATTTACCCCGCAGTTTTAACAACAACAGCCTCGACAACAGGCTCAACAGTTTAACAACAATCAGAATAGTGTACAAAGAGCTCCACAGTTTGATCCGATTCCAATGACCTACACAGAGTTGTACCCTGCTTTGATTGAAAGAGGTCTGGTTCAAACTAGAGCACCACCACCAGTACCTGAGAAACTACCATGGTGGTACAAAGCTGAGGTCTCATGCCCTTATCATCAAGGAGCACCTGGCCATGATCTTGAGCATTGCATAGCTTTGAAATATGAAGTTCAGAGGTTGGTTAGATCTAATCTCCTCTCTTTCAGAAATCTGAATCCAAATGTGCAAGCAAATCCGCTGCCCAATCATGGAGGGCAGGTTGTAAACATGGTTTATGGATGTCCTGGTCCATACCGAATCTATGACATCAATTTCTCAAGAGCAGATTTGGTACAAATGCACGCTACTCTCTGTCAAGGGCAGAATTTTCGCCAGCATCACTATGGTTCCTGTAGCATATGTTGTGTAGATCCTCATGGATGTTCGATTGTGAGAAGAGATCTCCAAGTTCTGTTGGATAATGGTACTATTCAGATCTACAGAAATAGGAATGAAGATGAAGTTAACATGATAGGATGTTATCCGCATGAGCTTTTAGTCTCAGATATCAACTCGGAAATGCCTAAAGTTAACGTCATCGTTCCTCATTTCAACATGCCTGAGCGCATAGAAGTTACTTACAACAAGCCAAGGGTTCCTGTTGCTCCTTTGATCATTTGTCTACCTGGACCTGTTCCTTATGATTCTGACAAGGCAGTTCCCTACAACTACAATGCAACAATGATAAAGAATGGACAAGAAGTTCCTTTACCTACTCTTTCATCTGTCGTGAATATCGCCGATGTGAGTCGAGTAACCAGAAGTGGACGTGTGTACACTCCACTACCTCCAAAGCAACCTGTTGCTCCTGCAACCAGGCAAAGTCTAGTTGATACACCGATGGGGAATCCTGAGGAAACTCCTGTCAGTAATACAAACACTAATGTTGGCCAATCCAGTGGAACCAATGTCAATCCTGACTTTGATGAAATTTTGAAGCTTATCAAAAGAAGTGAATACAAGATTGTGGATCACCTTATGCAGACTCCTTCAAAGATCTCAATACTTTCATTGCTGTTGAATTCAGAAGCCCATAAGGAAGCCCTGATGAGAGTATTAGATCAAGCTTTTGTGGATCATGATGTGACTGTTGACCATTTTGATGGGATAATAGCCAACATAACAGCTTGCAACAATTTAAGCTTCTGTGATGAAGAACTCCCCGAGGAGGGTAGAAATCACAATCTTGCTCTGCACATTTCTATGAACTGTCAGTCAGACTCTTTGTCCAACATGCTGGTAGACACTGGATCTTCCTTGAATGTGATGCAAAAGACGACTCTTGCTCGTTTATCTTACCAAGGAATGCCTATGAAGTTCAGTGGTGTAGTAGTCAAAGCATTTGATGGATCGCGAAAATCTGTTATTGGCGAAGTCGACCTTCCCATGACAATTGGTCCACATACATTTCAAATCACCTTCCAGGTCATGGACATTCAAGCTGCTTATAGTTGTCTGTTGGGACGACCATGGATCCATGAAGCAGGGGAAGTAACTTCTACGCTCCATCAAAAGTTAAAATTTGTAACAAATGGAAAATTAGTAACAATAAGTGGGGAACAAGCCTTGATGGTGAGCCATTTATCCAATTTCTCTTTCATAAGTGCTGATAATGAGGAAGGAACGCAGTTCCAAGGTCTCTCTTTAGAAGAAGAATCTTCCAAAAAGAAAGCATCAATCTCTTCTTACAAAGAGGCAGTAAAAGTAGTGAAAGATGGAACTACCACTGGCTGGGGGCAAGTTGTGATCCCTACCAATAATGAAACCAGAACAGGACTCGGATGTTCACCAATGTTCTCGAACTGCACCAAGAAGGATGAAACCCTTCGTCCGATCAAAGAAACATTCATTAGTGGAGGGTTCCTTAACCCGATTCCTCAAGAGGTTAATGTCCTTATCGAAGAATGTATCGAAGAAGGTCTGCCTGATCCTGAAGAAGAATGGAAATGTTATCTCAATGACTCGGGATACATATCTCAGGAAGAACCGTACGCACCGTTCTATCCTCCTTCAGAGAAAACCAGAGGCAAAGTCAAGCCAAGTGCTAAAGAAACTCTACCTATTCCTGCAGAGGTCTGGGACACCTTAGGACAACCAAGTGGCAAATATGATTATATGGTGAAATATACTGCACCTGAAAGTTCAAAGATTGCAATTGAAGACATCCAACCAACTGGATGGGGAGATTCCTTTAAATATAATAGTCAACCAGAAGAGGCCTACAAATACTCTCAATTTTCGCAGCAGCCTGAAATTACTGAAGATTTCGGCTTCAACGCATCTACCAAGATTTATAATCTCGAAGATGGTTATTATCACATAAATGCCATTTTTGAAGATGAAGGGGAAGATGGCCCCGCAGTTGACTTGGAAAGTGTCTCTGACAATGAGTCTCTTCATCCTGAGGACTGGGAATTACATCCTGAAAATTCTGAAGATTGTGACTCATCTTATGCTCTTCAAGAAGTAGAAGAAGACCGTTTCAACTCTGTAAAGAACAAGGTTGACAAACCAGGACCTTCAAATCCTGCTCGACCAGCGGTCAATGTCAATACTGAAGATAATTTTGAGGAGAATTTTCCTGAATAAAAAATACATAGAGGAGTTCGTTGCTACTGGAAAGCTGCCGACGTTCCGAATGTTGTTCGCCGCTCAAAGTAATCACCTCGCTGTTATTTTGACCTCCTGCCTGGCCCAAAGCAGAGAGATGTTTTATAGGGCTTTGCTTTTAAATGTTCCGCCCAAATAACTTTGTGTATAGGGCTTTGTTTTAAAAGTTTCCCTCTTTGTCCTGCCCAAGGCAAATGAGTTTGTGTTTAGGGCTTTGTTTCAAAAATAAATCATAAATAAAGCGTCATTTTGACTTCCCTACATTATGTGTTTTATTTTTTTGCTTTTTTCTTGAAATGGTAATCCTAAAAAACCAAAAAAAAAAACTTTTTCAAAAAAATCTGCATACACTCTTGCATTCATAAATTTTCTAAATATAAATCATATGTGCAGATTAACTATTGATAAACCCATCGAATGCAATAACCCTATGCCCTCTCCCAACTTTGAGTTTCCTGTGTTCGAAGCCGAAGAAGAGGAAGAAGAGGAGATCCCGGACGAGATCTCTCGATTACTTAAGCACAAGGAAAGAACCATTCTGCCTCACAAAGAGCCTTTAGAAAAGATCAACTTGGGTTCTGAAGAAGACAAAAAAGAAGTGACCATTGGATCGCTGCTTGATGCTGATATCAAGAGTAAGTTGAAAGACCTTCTCAAAGAATATGTTGACGTGTTTGCCTGGTCCTACCAAGACATGCCTGGGTTGGATACCAATATTGTTCAGCATTACTTGCCATTGAAGCCAGAATGCCGCCAGTTAAGCAGAAATTGCGAAGGACTCACCTTGATATGGCTAACAAGATCAAAACAGAAGTTCAAAAACAGCTCGATGCAGGTTTTCTTGTCACCTCTGAGTATCCTCAATGGTTGGCCAACATAGTGCCAGTTCTGAAGAAGGATGGTAAAGTCAGAATGTGTGTTGACTACCGCGACTTGAACAAGGCCAGTCCAAAAGATGACTTTCCATTACCGCATATCGACATGCTCGTTGATAACACCGCTAAGTTCAACGTCTTTTCTTTCGTGGACGGGTTCTCCGGTTATAATCAGATCAAGATGGCTCCCGAAGACATGGAGAAGACATCTTTCATCACCCCATGGGGTACCTTTTGCTATAAAGTGATGCCGTTTGGATTAAAGAATGCAGGTGCAACTTACCAAAGGGCAATGACTACTCTCTTTCATGACATGATGCATAAAGAAATTGAAGTTTATGTGGACGATATGATAGCCAAGTCCAGCACAAAAGAAGAACATATTGAATACCTTTTGAAGTTGTTTCAACGACTAAGGAAATATCAGCTTCGCTTGAATCCTAACAAATGTACTTTTGGAGTTAGATCTGGAAAACTCTTGGGTTTCATTGTCAGCCAAAGAGGTATTGAAGTAGATCCCGACAAAGTCAGAGCTATTCAAGAGATGCCTGCACCAAAAACTGAAAAGTAAGTAAGAGGATTTCTCGGACGATTGAACTATATCTCCAGATTTATCTCTCAAATGACTGCTACTTGTGGGCCAATTTTCAAGCTTTTCCACAAAGATCAAGGGGTTGTATGGACTGAAGATTGCCAGAAAGCGTTCGACAGTATCAAGGAATACCTGTTAGAACCACCAATATTGATTCCTCCGGTTGAAGGAAGACCACTAATCATGTACCTTACCGTGTTAGAAGAATCCATGGGTTGTATGCTTGGACAGCAAGATGAAACCGGTAAGAAGGAGCATGCCATCTATTACCTGATTAAGAAATTCACAGATTGTGAGTCTCGTTACTCCATGCTCGAAAAAACATGTTGCGCTTTGGCTTGGGCTTCAAAACGTCTCCGCCAGTACATGATCAACAATACTACTTGGTTAATCTCCAAAATGGATCCAATCAAGTATGTCTTTGAAAAGCCTGCCTTAACAGGAAGGATAGCCCGATGGCAAATGCTGTTATCCGAGTATGACATCGAGTACCGTGCTCAAAAAGCGGTCAAAGGAAGCATTCTCGCCGATCACTTGGCGCATCAGCCAATTAATGAATATCAATCTCTCAAGTTTGACTTTCCTGACGAAGATGTTATGTACTTAAAAATGAAAGATTGTGACGAACTGTTACCTGAAGAAGGTCCTGATCCTGGATCAAGATGGGGCCTAATTTTCGATGGAGCAGTAAACGCTTTTGGAAATGGAATTGGGGCAGTCATCATCACTCCCAAGGGTACTCATATCCCGTTCTCCGCCAGATTACTATTTGATTGCACCAACAATGTCGCAGAATATGAAGCTTGTATCATGGGTCTTGAAGAAGCCATTGACTTAAGGATCAAGATCCTCGACATATATGGAGATTCAGCTCTCGTGATCAACCAAATCAAAGACAAGTGGGAAACTTACCACCCTGGCTTGATTCCTTACAGAGATTATGCAAGACGTCTGTTGACTTTCTTCAACAAGGTTGAATTGCATCATATACCTCGAGATCAGAATCGAATGGCAGACGCCTTGGCTACTCTATCTTCCATGTTCAAAGTCAGTCATTGGAATGATATGCCTAAAGTCAGAATTATGCGCCTTGAAAGGCCCGCCTATGTGTTTGCAACTGAAGCAGTCATCGATGATAAACCGTGGTTTCACGAAATCAAACGCTACCTTCAAACTCAAGAGTACCCGCTTGGGGCATCAAACAAAGATAAGAAAACTCTAAGGAGGCTTTCTGGCAGTTTCTTCCTGAACGGAGATGTGCTATACAAAAGAAACTTCGACATGGTTTTGCTCGGATGCGTGGACAGACACGAAGCAGACATGTTAATGCATGAAGTGCATGAAGGGTCCTTTGGAACTCATTCAAATGGGCATGCAATGTCCAAGAAAATCTTAAGAGCAGGATACTATTGGTTGACAATGGAATCTGACTGTTATAAACACGTGAAGAGATGTCACAAGTGCCAGATCTATGCAGATAAGATCCATGTGCCACCGACTCTACTCAACGTTCTCTCATCTCCATGGCCTATTTCCATGTGGGGTATCGACATGATCGGAATGATCGAACCGAAAGCTTCAAACGGTCGTCGTTTCATCTTAGTGGCTATTGATTACTTCACCAAATGGGTCGAAGCAGCATCTTACGCCAACGTTACAAGACAAGTGGTCGTGAGGTTCATCAAGAACAACATCATTTGCCGATATGGTGTTCCCAGCAAGATCATTACTGACAATGGTTCAAACTTGAACAACAAAATGATGAAAGAATTGTGTGAGGAATTCAAGATTGAGCATCATAACTCTTCTCCTTACAGACCAAAAATGAACGGCGCTGTTGAAGCCGCTAACAAGAACATTAAGAAGATCGTCCAGAAAATGGTCGTCACTTACAAAGACTGGCACGAGATGCTGCCATTTGCTTTACATGGGTACCGTACTTTAGTGCGTACTTCAACAGGGGCAACCCCCTTTTCTCTAGTATACGGCATGGAAGCTGTGCTCCCCGTAGAAGTTGAAATCCCATCAATGAGACTCCTCATGGAGACTAAGTTATCAGAGGCTGAATGGTGTCAAAGCAGATACGATCAGTTGAATTTAATCGAAGAAAAACGTATGACTGCTCTATGCCATGGACAGTTGTACCAAGCAAGGATGAAACAAGCCTTCAACAAAAAGGTTCGACCTCGTGAATTTCAAGAAGGCGACCTCGTGCTTAAGAAAATCTTGTCTTTTCAACCAGATTCTAGGGGCAAATGGTCTCCTAATTACGAAGGCCCGTATGTTGTTAAAAGAACATTTTCTGGCGGCGCCATGACTCTTGCAACCATGGATGGTGATGAACTCCCACATCCTGTGAACGCTGATGCAGTCAAGAAATAATTTGTCTAAAAAAATACAAAAGAACAGCTCGGTAAGTCGAAAACCCGCAAAGGGCGACTTAGGCAAAAATGAGCGTCTCAGTGGACTGAGAACCCGAAAGGGCGGTCCAGGCAAAAATTAGAGACAATAAACAGAAAAAATTCATCCTGGTAGATTGAAAACCTGAAAGGGCAATCTAGGCAAAAATTAGGGATTCATGACAAAGTAACTACATCAGTCTGTACTTCGTCACCTGAAGAGTCTTTTTCATCAAAGGATCTACAATCAAATCATCGCCAATCTGAAGCAACAAGCACAGTTGGAACTCAAAGTTGTTAGGGAGAATAGTGGTTATTGCTTTCAATGTAGCCTTTTCCGCATAATTACCATTTCCAACTTTTGTAAATACTCTATGGAATCATGCCTTTAGCTGATTACCACCCTATTAAATAAATTTAAGCCTTGTGCCCACTTGTTTGCAATCTCTAATTTCTTTTAGTTTGCAAAATGACGCTTTAATTGTGTTATTCACTTTTGAAAGAAAAAGAAAAAAATAAGTTTTAAATGAATTTACTTTTCTTTTTCAAAATAAAAGCGAAACTTTCCTTTGAGTTGTGAACAACAGAAGGAACATCAACAGCTATCTCCATAGGATGAACCAAATATTATCCTTCAGAATTGTTCTTTTCCTCAAAAGAGATGATGAGACAATGGTATTCTTATCCCAGGAAAGAATTCTTAAGCTAATCGCCCCTTGCGGCAGGGAAGCTCTTTTATCCCCAGTGAAGAAGATCTTTCATCTCCAATGAAGAAGTTCTTCCATCCCAGTATGAAAGATGCTTGTCTTCCCCAAAGAAGTTGAAAGCATGCAACACCATTCATCACCTGTGTTATCTACACCGTGTTGAAGAACATTTTCCAAGTATCTGGTTGTATTGCGACGTCGGTCCTTCTCCAGTACATACTTCTTTGTCTGTCAGTTTCGTCAGCATGCATGCTACATTCATAACATTCATCATTCATACATATTTGCATCATTTATGCATTCTTTCATTTTTCAATGTCTGCTTTAAAATCACTTGTTTAGGATATATCTATCCTCAAAAAAAAAAAAGAAGAAGAAAAAAAAGAAAAAAGAAACAGGTACGGGCGTGTCATCTCTCCAAGTAGGTTGTCACCCATAAGCAGAAAGAACATATTCTTTCTCCAGTTCCCCACTAAGATCATTCCTCGTGGAAGAAGGTTGCTTTAGTTTCTCCTCTCCAAAACAAAGGAGAAAATCCCCAGTTGAGTTCATTCCTCATTGGGTACAAAGTCTTGTTTGACCGTTTCTTTCCAATTCATTCATGGATAGAACCCTGTCTTTACCAGAAATTCAAATTCCGATTCCCCAAATAGAGTCGTGAAAAATAGAACCATAAGCAATAGCCTTATCATCTGAGCAGCTTATGTCTCTTTCAAAAGACTTTTCCTCTCAAGGAAATCAATCATGAAGACCATTTGACAATCAGGGCCTTATTACTGTTCACAAGGCTGAGTAACCAGTAATTTCCCTAACAAAGTCTCCAGAATCATTTTATCACTCGGCTAATAATTGATCATGTCTTCAGAACCTCTATCACGAGGCTGGTAGTCGGTAACCTTTTGTTCTGGTTATATTATTTAACATGTCTATCACCATGCTGATAGTCGGTAATATTAACCGAACCTTTGAAACTCTTTTACCTTGTCAAAGTCTATCACAATGCTGATAGTCGGTAATATAGTTTCATACCTTTCACCTTCGCATTATTAACAAGTCTATCCCTGTGATGATAGTCGATAATGTCGATAGGTAAGCTTTTCTTACAAAACTATCATTCCCCGGTGAAGCATACACTTGCTTTTCCGAAAAGAAAAAACGAATTCTCTTTCTAAAACGGATTGAGGCATTCTTCCCGATCTCTTGTCCCCAGTGGAGTCAGTTCTTGATATCCCCTCGGTAAAGACATCCTTGCATCGTTCGCAATTTTGGTATCTTAGGTCCAAAATTTGCGTCTTCTAATATTTAAGTCTCTTCCACCCTATCAAAACGAAGATTTTCAATCTTCATGTCTCAGGTTGAAGAAACTTAAATAGGGGCATCTGTCATACCCCAATTTTGGACCTAAGATACCACCTCATATCATTTGCATCTCTAACAAATTGCATAGCTTGTGTTTGCTCTTTGTGACTCAGCAGGGTTTAATCAAGAAATCACTCATCAGTACAAGAAACAGTCAATTAGGGTTTTGTTGTCCATTCATCTCAAAGGAACTATCTTCATCAACAATCAACATTTGGTCCTCAAAGATCCATTTCAACAAGCTCAAGGGCTCTGAATTAACCGGATTAGGGTTTTGACTGAAGATAGCATACTCCTGACTTTTGCTCAGGATTTGACCTAATGACTTGGGACATGACCTCAAGATCCCAAGTACATCATTTTGACCTAATCTATTGACTCAAGACATCTCCTACACAAGGATTGATCAACAGTGAAATTTCAAAATCATCAGATTAGGGTTTTGAACTATCAGGGACTAAAAATCAGGGATCACATTTGGGAAACCCTAAAAAGCTCCAGGAGATCACTCAAAGGTTTCAATCATCTTAAAATAATCCCTATGACAATACCCAATGGAAATTACATCTCAATTCAAGATCCATAGTCATCAATCTCATCAGGTCGACAATTAGGGTTTTTGACCTAATTCACCTGAATCACTGACTTTTTAATCAGAACATGGTGCCACAACTTAGACAATGGCTCAAGGTCCTCCAATAACTCAATGTGATCCATTCATACCATTCATTTGGTGAGGATAGCCTGGTTCATTTGAAATCTCAAGAAACGCGATTCGTCTGAAAAAGTCAATTGTACAAGATCACCATTGACTTTTTGGAAATTTTGGTCAACCATGACTTTTGAAGTTTTAAATCATCGATATATGATATATAAAGTCATTTGATCAAGGAAAATCAAGAAAATCAATCAAGAATCAAAAAGTCAAAAGTTTGACTTTCCATACTTAGAAAAATTCTAAGTGTTTTTCAATGGTTTTTTCCAATCTTTGGAAGGGAATAACTCAAAATTTCACCTACAAACTGAAAAAAACTCCCAACATGAAAGTTGTAGATTTTGATCCAATGAACAACTTTGTCACATAAAATGATTTTCCAAAAGATCAACCATTTAAGAGATATGGAGCTTCAAAGTTAGTATCTTTTGAAAATTTCACTTAAAATCTCATTTTCTTCAAAGTTCATGGATCTTTTTCACCCATTTCCTTAAAGGTCTTGAAGAAACTTTCAACTAGGGTTTTGAAGTGTGTAACATGAGCTTTCCAAAATGTCCAAGAGCATGAAAAAAATATGGAGTGTAGCTATGGTTTTGAAATTTGACATTAGTGACCATTATGCTTGAATTTTCACCATTTTTTCACTAAGTTTCAATACTATATGACCTATAATGCAAGTAATGATGCATCAATGCAATAATTGAGAGATATTTTTTGATTTGAAGATCAGAATGGAAGAGGATAAGAAGCTTGGAAGATTAACCATGGTTAAGTCACTTTTAACCATTTGCATTTAATGTAAAGATTCCTTTTATCTCCAAATGCCAAATCACCATTCTTTGATCAACTTGCAAAGCTCTGCATTCAGAATCCTTGGCCTATAAATAGAGGTTCAAATCACTTTCAAAATCACACCAAAACCTCATAATCATAGGTTTTCTCTCTTCTTTCTTAAGTTGCAAGTTTCATGAGTTTCAGAGAGGAAGAATTGCAATTTCCATCTCTTGCAATTTCTGAGCAAAGTGTTGCTTCTAACACTTCCTAAACATCATATGGAAGTTGTTTGATCCACTCACACACCCCAAAAACACCTAAATATCAGAATCACTCTTCAACCTCCAAATATGCATAACACTAGCCTTATCATGCCAAAATCAATTCCAGGCCAATTCTGTCCAAGCTAATCATCCAAACACATTCCATATACCATATGTGAATTATCCCAACCATCATTCATGATCTGAAACACCTCCATCATCAAGCTCGATTCACACTTGGTCCTACTGCAGATCGGGTTCCATGGAATGATCCAGATGAATTCAATCCATGCCAAGCATTCAAACACCTTCCCTAAGGTCCATTGAAGCTATCCAGATCATCAAACAACTTCTATAACACCTCTATTGAAGAATTCGATTTCCAGTTTTGCCATTTTTAAGGTAAGTGCTCATGAACTTCAAACTCATACATACATGCATCATAAATGAAATATTGCTTTGCCATCATGTTTCTGCATGTGTATGGATCATTAACCCTCAATCAATTGCCATTTATCTTGCACATACACGATTTCATGATCAATCTCAGAATTAGGGTTCTTCACAATTTCCAGAAAATTGATGAGCTTAGAGCAAAAATAAATGAATTTTGAGGGCACCATCATGATCCTCGTGAAAAAACGAGTGAGATAGACCCTTCACTTGATCAATTTGGTTCAGTTTTCAGAAAATTCAAATTCAAATTGGGATTGTGTTCTTGGCGCGTTTTTTGGTTCATGAGTTTTGAATTTTAGTTGGAAAATATATTCTATCAAACGCATGTTACTTACAAGCCACAAGCGTGGCTCAGTTGGTTGTTGTTTTGGTTGGTGACCTCAGGGTCACGAGTTCAAGTCCCCTAGGGACCAAACCTCTTTTTTTTATCACATATTTTCTTTAATTTTTTTACACAACTTCAATTAATTATTTAACCAATCAAAATTCATCATTTTTACTTCATTTTTTGCACACTTCATATTTAATATATATATTTTATGAATATCCAAAAAAAATCACAAAAAAAATATTTATTTAATACATTTTTATTAAGTTTAAAATGACATGTTTTTAAGTGTTTTTTAATACTTTAAATATTGTTTTTCATTTGATTTTCAAACTTAATCACTTATAAATATTTCGTGATCAAACCCTAATTGTTTAGGTCTTAATTAAGCATAAAATTTGTTTTTATCTTAATTAAGTTGACTTTTGTCAGAATTCAAACTGTTTTAAAACAAACGATCAAAGTTTTTCAAAACAATAAACCATTTCCTTTTGGTTTTCTTTTAAAAAACCCTTGATCAAATCTTTTTGGATTGATCAATTGATTTTCAAAACAACTGGGCCTCTCGAATATTAGAGAGTATAAGTCCCATTCCTTTTTCTTTGTACAGTTTTTCTTTAAACAGAAAACTTCTTTCAAAACAAAACTTTCAAACAGTTTTTCAAACGACGAACCTCGCGTTTTAACAAAACAATCAACCATGTTTTATAAAATAAAACATGGGCCTCCACATAGGTATAAGTCCCATTCCCTTACATGAAATTAGGTATTTCATTGTACATACACCTTTTTGTACATACCTCGATCAGTTTGATTTTTAACCTCGAATAACAAATCAAAAATGAAGGTTTTCTTTAAATCTTCCCAAAAATACCATGGGCCTCCATGTAGGTATAAGTCTCAAGCCCCTTTGTAAATACTTGTTTACATAGCTTTTGAATAAACTCAATGGGCCTCTCCCCGAGTATAAGTCTCGAGCCCCCGTGCATACAAACGGATCATCCTTACAGGTATATTTCCTTCATAAACTTCATTGTATACACACACCTTGTCATATATAACTGTTCATACTTGTTCATACTTGTTCATATTTGTTCATGTACTTGTTCATATTTGTTCGTACTTGTTCATATTTGTGATTGTGTTATATATACTTGTTCAACTTAGTACAACACTAGGTTCCCCATAGCCTCCTATTGGGCTTCGTGCAAAGAATCTCCCTAGTTTAGGTTAGGACATAGAGTATGGTTTCCCGGTGAAATCGCTCTAAGAGCTCAAACCAACTATACCACGCCTCCTCTTGGGCTTCGTACAAACGACTTGTCCCTCCCATAGCCTCCTCTTGGGCTTACAATGCAAGGACCCTCGATTGTCCCTCCCATAGCCTCCTCTTGGGTTTACAATGCAAGGACCCTCGGATAGCCTCCTCTTGGGCTTCGTACAAGGACCCACGGGCTTCTTTAAGCATCCCCAATATCCAAAACAAATACCCTAGGAGATTAGACATTTATCATCTCTCTGATAGGAGTATCTCATCTATATCATCACAAACAATCAATCAATCAAATTTCTCTTTTGCCACAAGGCTGGCTAATCAATCAAACTTTTTGCCACCAGGCTGGCTGATTAATCAAAGTTTTTGCCACAAGGCTGGCTTCGTCGAAACTTTTGCCACAAGGCTGGCTGATTAATCAAAACTTTTTGTCACAAGGCTGACTTCATTGAAAGTTTTTGCCACAAGGCTGGCTAATCAAACTTGTTTTTGCCACAAGGCTGGCTAAACAAAAAACATCTTTATCATTCTAAGCGTCATAAGTGGCACAGCCCAGGGCTTATAATGAAAAGATTTCAAACAAAAAAAAACAAACAGATGTATGTGATGATATAGATTAGATACATCGAACATTTAAATGACATTTGTCTCTTATCCTTTGCTTCCACTAGCATAAGTGGGAACTACGATTGCTCTGACTTTCTCAACATCCCTTTGAGAATACGTAGGCACAAGGTCGTATCCTTGGCGAGTAAAACTTCTCCCTCAAACCACTCAAACCTTAGCACCCGTAGACCCCGAGCTACAGATGCTCTGATTCCCTCTAAGGGATATGTATGCAGAGGATCGCGATGATCTTTGCGAGCATAATCAATCAAACACCTTAGGTCCCACCTATTTCACAACGAGAACCTCCACAATAACATAGAATGAAAAACATAACAAAGAAGCCTATAGAGTACTATAGATACGTTGGGTGCTAATACCTTCCCTTCGTATAACCAACCCTCTTACCCGGAATCTCTCCCCCACTTTTAAGGTTATTGCAGCTTTTTTCCTTTTCCCACTTTGGAAACAATAAAAAGTTTGGTCGTGACAAAAACAAAGAAAAATCTTTTTCTTGAGCACTCGAGCCCAAAGAAGGCATCAGGTGTCTCATCACACAAAACGATGATTTTTCCCGCGACACATAGGATGTCATTTCAAATGTCATAACATCTTCCAACAGTCAAAGCTTGGGAAAGAGTAAAAGCTAATAAGAAATGTGTATCATTCCTACAATGAATGGTGCACTATTACTAAGGTTGATTTTATCTTCTTCCAAAAAAGTTTTTAATTGGAACATCGTTACATATAAGGTTTTCATTACACTCTAGGTAACTCTCCTTGTATTTAAAGGATTTACAACCTCATTATCCTCACAAACTGTGTTTCAAAAATGAGTAAATCTTCCAAAGATGTTAGTGCTAAGGAGGATCAATTGCTGAAGTCCCATGAGGATAAGGGCAGTGATTAAAAGAAGGCTGGTTTCAACATAGCTACAGATATTGGAACATCAACAGGAGCATCCAAAATAGGGAAAGCATATGTGACCGAGATGAGATTCCAGAAGAAGAATCCTGATCATGTATGTAACACCCTTCTAAACCCCGCGGTAATTTAAATAATCATATCAGAGTAACATGGAACAAGAGTGTCTCAATTTCAAAATTTAAAAACAAACATCATACATCATTGTCATGCAAACACTAAGGAGTTTCATCATAATTCATAATAACTCATGTTAAATACAGCGAAAAACAATTATACGGAATAGTTCAACACCTTCGAAACTATATCCATAAAACTCAAAATAAAGCAATAAAGTCATAAGGCATGAACGATCAAAATTCGCGTCCCCAGTGTTACAATATCAGAGCATGACACCTGACGCTAAACTAGACACACTGACTCATGAGCTAATCCTCACCAAGTCGTAAAGTTGTTATCCTCAATCTGAAAATGACAACATGTAAGGGTGAGTCACATTCTCAGTTAGTAAATATTATGCAATTCATAAGCAACAAGCATCACAATATATCGTTCACCCAATCATACATATTCAAATTAGCCACTATCATTCATCAACTCATACAACAATAAATCACACAACACTGAAATTCATTTAATCATGTTATGACAAAATGTATATGACTTAACTGACACTATGCATGTGGTACCAATAAACCGTGGAATTAATCCACCTGACCGATCTAGGCCTCATCGAGATACGACCCACCGACATAAATTATGCACAATGGGAATTATGTCCACCATCGATCCAAACATCACCGGGATCCATCACCAAATGCATATGAATGAATGAACACACATAACATACTTAAAAACATCATCTATCACGTTGAACAACTCATCTCAACAACACATCACCGAATAAGTATGTACATGTTTTCAACATCATTCAAATAGCCATGCATTCATCACAGTCATAATAATAATCACAACCAATTCATCACCACATCAAATACATTGTCACACCTATCTCATATGCACACAATGCTTAATTCTCACCAAGTAATTAAATCGAGTTTTAAAAAAAAATAAAGTCGGAAACTGCCCGTATTCATCGTTCATCATATAAAACATTTATTTACCTTTATAACACCCAAAACGACACTAAGAAAGGGTACACAGATCAAAAGATACGATATCTCAAAGTTTAGAAATATTTCTATACAACAGGGTTCGCTCAGCGGACCATTAGCTACTCGCGACAGAAGCGAACTACCTTCAGACCTCCGCTCAACGGACCACTAGCGACCTTCAACAGAATCTAACTAGGTTGGGTCCTCCGCTTAGCAGACCCCCATCCGCTTAGCGGACCTGCGATTTTACAGATTCTCAGGTCTGCGACAGACCCTGCGATCTCCCATATTCTAAGTCCAAAATCGACTATAAACATCATATACAGGCATACAATCATCATACATTCAATCATATATCACCAAACATCATTTAAACTCATTATTAACCAATAGTTCATGCAATTATCATCAATTCAATCTAAATTATAACACTCCAACCCAACAATCCCAATATTTAATTGAACCAAACCATACATTGAAGGATAGAAAAACACTTAGGAAGGGGGGATTGAATAAGTGTGACTTCAAAAACTTGTAAGATAAAAACAATGAACACAATTATTTTTATCCTGGTTCGTTGTTAACGAAACTACTCCAGTCCACCCCCTTAGAGTGATTTACCTCAACTGAGGATTTAATCCACTAATCCAATTGATTACAATGGTTATCCACTTAGAAACACTCTAAGTCTTCTAGAGTATCCTGATCACAACTTGATCACTCTAGGAACCTTTTACAAACAACATAAGATAATGTTTACAAGAGTTTAGATTGCTTCTAGTAAAGCTGTAATCACAACTATGATATTTCTCTTAAGTTCTAAGCTTAACACTCACTAAATATTACAAGAGTTTATGAGGTTGAAGATGAAGTTCGTGAGATTTGATTTTGACAGCATTTTAGTATTTTGCACATGTGTTCTACTTTCCTTCTGATCAGAACTTCTATTTATAGGCGCTGAGAGGAAATGACCGTTGGGAGCATTTAATGCTTTGCGTGAATAGTACAGCTCTGCATTTAATGTTTCACTCTTTTGTCAACTACCTCGAGCCTTGCTTTTCTTGCTTTTACTGACTTTGCCTTTTATAGCTTCTACCGTTCCTTTTGTCAGTTAGAGATTAGACGTTTCAGCCTTTCATCTTGTACTTTCTTCTGGACTCAGATTTTGTATATAACAACGTTTGAATATCATAGTCAACAGCTTGATGCAGAGCATCTTCTTGTCTTCTGACTTTGAAGAGCTTGAGCGTGATACCATCATAACTTCAGAGCTTATTCTTCTGACTTTCATTCTTCTGATGCTTTCAGTTCATGTTCTGATTCTGCTTGACCATCTTCTGATGTCTTGCAAGAGCATGTTCTGATGAAGCCATCCAGAACTTCCAGAGTCAGTTGCTTATGAGCGCTGATTTGTGTATACTCTTTATATATTTCCTGAAATGGAAAATTCAAAGGATTAGAGTACCACATTATCTTATACAAAATTCATATATAATGTTATCATCAAAACACAAAATATTGATCAGAACAAATCTTGTTCTAACAATCTCCCCCTTTTTGATGATGACAAAAACATATATAGTTGATATGAATTTGTATCCAGAATATCAGATGAACAAAGACAATTACACAAATATAGCAAAAGCATATAATCAGAGTGTGTGAATATGTCTCCCCTGAGATTAACAATCTCCCCCTGAAATTAATACTAGAAGAATTTATAAATAAAAGACTTTCTTGAGTATTGTTCCATTTCAGTTGAGACTTTCACGTAGAATAGAACTTCAGAATATTCAGAGCTTCTCTTCAGAGCTTCCATTGGACAACTGTAGAGCTTTGAATTTCCCTTTGTAATCAATTGTATCAGAGCATACTTGATTGTATCATAGCATTCTTCTTGCTTTTGATCTCAGCATTTCTCGCTTCTGGATTTGAAACTTCATAGCACTCATCTTGCTTCAAATCTTCAGGAGCTTTAGAATTGCTTTTCCCCATGTATTTGTTTCTCACTTTGAGCTTTTCCAGAATGTCATATTCTTGTAAAAAACTATCAAAGACAGAAAACTTGCAAATAATGTAAGGAAATGTTGAGACTTAATTCCAGCAACTGATATTATAAACCAATTCAATTATCATATTTCTCCCCCTTTTTGTCATAACATCGAAAAGCATAAAGATTCAGATGATCAAAGTACACAGAGTGAAGAAAGAACAGATAATTTTTCATTGATAAAACATCAGAAGATAAGGGTACAGAAGCAGATGCAAATCAAGCAGATGTAGAAAACAAGAAAACACACTAAGATGCAAGACAGACTACGACTGGCTAAACCTAGAAGCTAAGACAACCAGAAGGTTCTTAATCTCAGCAGTGTCTTCAACTTGCTTCCTTGTAGCTTCCTTCTGATCCTGCATGAAGGATCTGAACTCAACATTTGTATCCTCTTGCTTGTCCAGACGAAGAGCTAAGTTAGCTTGATTCTGTTGGAGCTCCTTCATAGTGTTTATCAGCACAGAAGCAGAAGGACCATCAGAAGCAGCATCAAAGTTGTTGTCCATAGCAGGAGGATTGTTTGCACCATCAGCTTCAACCATAAGAACATCTCCTTGATTTTCCTCAACAGGAATTTCTGTAGCAGGATGTTCTAAGCCTTCAAGAATTGCAGCTAGATTTAATGGAGGTGTTGGAGTCATAGGTTCTGGAGGGTATTCAACTTCTGGATATACCATATTTGGTGCTTTATCAGAGGGATTCTCCCTAAGCCAGTTGAATAAGAACTAAAAGTCTCCAGTCAGAACCTTGTATGGATGTGGCTCCCATACAACAATTGCTAGAGGATTCTCTTCTTCTGCAAGCTCATCTACAAACTCCTTCTCTTCAAGAGGCTTCCAACTGGTGATGGGATGGTAGTATCTTCCATCATCATACTCCAGAAGATATCAAGAAGGAACAGGATCAGCAGCTAGACACTTTTTGTGAAGATTCAGAAAGTCAGATTGAATCTCCCTTCTAAAAGCTTTCTAGAGCTTCCCAACAGCTACATGATCCATCTTGGAGTCATGAGCAACCTTCAGAGGATCTAACCTTGTTCGTACCTTATACTTTAAAAATTCAAAACACATATCAACAGAGGGTTCAGGAGGGTGGCTTCTGAAATGGGTGATTGGAGAGTCTGGGTTAAGAACAAAATAGGGTTCAGGTTCTCTAGATAGTAAAACAGAGGTGGTAGAAGATGATAAAGATGATGAAGAATCTGCTGTAGAGGTGGTTGAGGGATCATTTAATTGTTAGATAGTAGAAGGAATGGATGTGGTTGAGAAAATGTTTTCAGAACCAATTTGTGGAAAAACAACATTTAGAGGTTGGGGGTCAAGAGTTGGTAGTGGATGGTGTCTTTTAGAAGTGGTGGAGGAGGATGGAATGTCAGAAGGAGGTGGTCTTTTCTGAGGGGGGAGATCAGAGGTAGACTGTAAACTAGAGGTGTCTACATTGTCTATATCTTCTATGAGCTTCTGAAACTGTTCATACGTTTTAGGTATTTTCAGGGATTCTGTTGATATTTGTTCAGAATTATTATTAATAGGTACAAAATCAGAGATAACAATACCTGAAGATTTTTTCTGCTTCTTGGCTTTCTTAGCATCAGGTCCTTCTTTAGTGACCTTTCTCTTCAGCTTCTTCTGTTTCTTCTTATCCTTCTTCTGTAATTCCTCCAAGGATGGAAGGGTTCTACCATGAATCCATTCAGGATCAACATCTGATTTTTATTTAGCACAAAATTCCAGATATAGCTTAACAGATTCTGACAATTCTACTTTGTACAATGGAGAGAAAACAACAACAGGATTTCTTCTTGTCAGAACATTAGAAGGAGCTTGAGGAGTTGTGGTTACTTTCTCAATAAGTTGCATTTTCCTCAGAGTGTGAGCATTCAGAATGCTTCCACAAACTGCAGTCAGATGTTTAGAACCAGCTGCTCTCAGAGTCTCAATCAAACCACTTTCAGTCAGAATGTCTGATATCAGTCTGCCCAAAGGAATTTTCTTCTTCTTCAACTTGGGGTTCTTTAGATGTTCTTCTTCCCTTCACTCCTCAACATTAGTCTTCAAATGTTGAAACAGAATGTGAGGAAGATTGATTCTCATACCTTTTCCAATACAGTACAGAATGACCTGTTTATCTTGACTGATGTAGGTTGCAGAGTTTGTTGATCTTCTATGATAGAGAGATCCCATGATAATCTTAGCGCAAACTCTGTAGATAGGCTTGAGATCAGTGGTGAAAGGAGAGTTTTTACCAGAAGTAAAGAGTTCTGGATTAATCGTTTCCCAATTGGATCTTCCATGGAGAGCACCAGTTATACCACCTCTACCATCAATATTGTATAGCTTCCTTATCAGCTTTTCAGAGACAACCACTTCATGACCTAACACGAAGGAAATGATAGCAGTTGGAGTAACAGTGGCATGAATCCAAAATTCCTTAACCAAAGCAAGGTAAACTGGACCAATTAGACGACCAAAGTAGTTTGCCCATCCTTGAACCATCATGCCTGTTTTGATTTTGAAATCATGTGCCTGCAGATTTTCAAAATCAACCATGGATTCACAGAGAACTTCCAGTTCATCTTGAGGAACCAAACACTTCTTCAAAGGAGCAGTTACAAATTTCTTTTGTTGTTCTAGTCTTAAAGATGAAACCTTGCGTTGAACATTTGATGAAGAAGCCATTGAATCACTACTGAGATTTCTGGGTTTCGTAACTTTAGGGTTTTTGAAGAGAGTGAAAAAGAGGCAAAAATGCAAAAACAATGAATAATGAAGATGAATGGAAAGAGATGAAATGGTAAAGAGATGCGTTTATATAGGCACGGATTTGAAATAATATGCAATAGGATTCTGAATGAAAGAGATTTCAGAATTTGAATCAAATGCATTTAATGTTGAGTGACTTTAGGGAAAAAAACATGATATTTGAAATGATTTGCACAGTTACCTAGGGCGGCATCTCATCAACTACACGCATGCATGTCCCTTCAGAATGAACACGTGTTCATCATCTGGAATAGCTGGTGACAGCTGTTTTGCTTTAAAAGAAATTCTGAATCAACTTAGACATATGAAACGTTAGCAATAACAGAATCAGAATATCTAATTGATCAACAATTTCAGAACTTCGGATAAGAAAATAAATAATCATTTCAAATCTAATCCATATATCAGATCTTCTCATCCTTTCATTCTGGGCATAAATCCATACTGATGTTCTTCAGAATGAACTTAAACCTATCTTCAGCAAGGGGTTTTGTGAAGATATCAGCCCACTGATGTTCTGTATCCACAAAGATTAAAGAAAGAACACCCTTCTGAACATAGTCCCTAATGAAGTGATTTTTGATCTCAATATGTTTAGCTTTGGAATGTAAGATAGGATTCTTAGATAAACAAATAGCAGAAGTAATATCACAGAACATAGGAATGTTACTCTCATATATTTGATAATCTTCTAGCTGACTCTTCATCCAGAGCATCTGTGTACTACATCCAGCAACAGCAACATATTCTGCTTCTGTTGTAGAGAGGGCAATTGTGGCTTGCTTCTTGCTGTACCAAGAGATCAGATGACTTCCCAGAAACTGACAGCTTCCAGAAGTACTTTTCCTTTCAACTCTATCGACAGCGTAATCAGCATCACAAAATCCCACTAGGTTGTAATCTTTAGATCTTCTGTAGACTAAACCAACATTAGTAGTACCTTTTAGATGCTTCAAAATTCTCTTAACAGCTGTTAAGTGAGATTCTCTAGGATTTGATTGGAATCTAGCACACAGACATACACTAAATAGAATATCAGGTCTAGAAGCAGTAAGATATAGAAGAGATCCAATCATACCTCTGTAGAGCTTCTGATCTACCTTCTTACTTACCTCATCCTTACCTAAAACACACATTGGATGCATAGGAGTTTTTGCTTCTTTGCTTTCTGAAAGATTAAACTTCTTCAGAAGTTCTTTCACATACTAGGTCTGATGAACATAAGTTCCTTCCGAAGTTTGATTGATCTGGATCCCAAGGAAATACTTGAGTTCTCTCATCATGCTCATTTCAAACTCAGCCTGCATAGACTTAGCAAACTCCTTTCCAAGTGTAGCATTAGATGTTCCAAATATGATATCATCAACATAAATTTGGCAAATTAAAATATCCTTTTTAAAGGTTTTACAGAAGAGAGTTGTATCCACTTGTCCTATAGTGAAACCATTATCCAGAAGGAAAGAACTTAATCTTTCATACCAAGCTCTGGGAGCTTGCTTCAGGCCATATAATGATTTCTTTAATTTAAAAACATGTTCTAGAGACTTAGAGTCTTCAAAACCAGGAGGTTGGGGACATATACTTCCTCATCTATATAACCATTTAAGAAGGCACTCTTAACATCCATCTGATACAGAGTGATGTTATGCTGAGTGGCAAAAGAAATTAGAAGACGAATAGATTCTAACCTGGCCACTGGTGCAAAGGTTTCTGTATAGTCAATGCCTTCTTGCTGACTATAGCCCTGAGCAACCAGTTTGGCTTTGTTTCTTACAACTTCTCCTTTTGCACTTAGCTTGTTTCTAAAGACCCACTTAGTTATAATGATGTTAAATCCTTTTGGTCTTGGAACTAGATCCCAAACATCATTCCTTGTAAACTGATTAAGTTCTTCTTACATGGCAATTATCCAGTCAGCATCCTCCAAAGCTTGATCAACAGAAGTTGGCTCAATCAAAGATACTAGACCAAATTGACATTCTGCATTGTTCTTAAGGAATGCTCTTGTTCTTATAGGATCATCCTTCTTTCCAATGATAACATCTTCTGGATGAGCAGAGTTGAGCCTAGAAGATCTTCTGGGTGTTGGCTCTTTAGGTATTCTGAGATTCTCCAAAGAGGCAGCAACTTGATCTTCTGAAACTTTACTTCTGGGTTCTTCATGATCTGAGTTAGAGATTTCAATATCTGCAAAATTCTCAAACTGTTTTGGCTTTTCAAGACCAAGCTTATCATCAAATCTGATATTGATTGATTCTTCCACTACAAGAGTTTCAGTATTGTATACTCTGTAGCCTTTTGAGCGTTCAGAATATCCAAGTAGAAAACACTTCTGAGCTTTAGAATCAAACTTATGCAAATGATCTTTAGTATTCAGAATATAGCATACACATCCAAATGGATGGAAATAAGAAATTTTGGGCTTTCTGGTCTTCCACAATTCATAAGGAGTCTTATTTAGAATAGGTCTTATACAGATTCTATTCTGAATATAACACGCTGTGTTAATTGCTTTTGCCCAGAAATGCTTAGCCATATTGGTTTCATTGATCATGGTTCTGGCCATTTCTTGTAGAGTCCTATTCTTTCGTTCTACAACTCCATTTTGCTGTGGAGTTCTAGGACAAGAGAAGTCATGGGCAATACCATTTTCTTTGAAATAAATCTCAAAGAATCTGTTCTCAAATTCGCCACCATGATCACTTCTGACCTTTATGATTTTGCATTCCTTCTCAAATTGAATCTGAGTGCAGAAGTCAAAGAACATAGTATGAGACTCATCCTTGTGTTTCAAGAACTTTACCCATGTCCATCTGCTATAGTCGTCTACAATGACTAATCCATATTTCTTCCCTCTGATTGATGCAGTTTTGACAGGGCCAAAAAGATCAATGTGCAGAAGTTCTAGCGGCCTAGAGGAAGAGACAACATTTTTAGACTTGAATGCAGGTTTTGAAAACTTCCCTTTCTGACATGCTTCGCAAAGAGCGTCTGATTTGTATTTCAGATTAGGGAGTCCTCTGACCAGATTAAGTTTGTTAATCTGAGAAATCTTTCTCAAACTAGCATGACCTAATCTTCTGTGCCAGACCCACTGCTCTTCACTAACAGACATAAGGAGAGTAACCTTCTGATTCTTAAGATCTTGAAGATCAATCTTGTAAATGTTGTTCTTTCTCTTGCCTGTAAATAGGATAGAGCCATCCTTCTGACTAATAGCTTTGCAGGACTTTTGATTGAAGATAATGTCATAACCATTGTCACTTAATTGACTTATGGACAATAAGTTATGAGCTAATCCATCTACCAAAAGTACATTAGTTATAGAGGGAGAGTTACCAATACAAATGGTTCCAGAACGAATGATCTTGCCTTTTTGGTTCCCTCCAAACTTGACTTCTCCAGCAGATTTAAGCTCTAGATCTTGGAACATAGACCTTTTTCCTATCATGTGTCGCGAGCACCCAGAGTCCAGGTACCATGACATGTTTTCCTTTTTCTTTTAAGCTTTGAAGGAGATCTGCAACAGGGATAATCTTTTCCTTAGGTACCTACATTTTCTTGGGTCCTTTTGGGTTAGTTCTCCTCAAGTTCTGATTGAACTGAGGTTTAGCAAAAGATTTATCATAAGATTTTCTAGTGTGTGCAACATACTTCTTGGTGTGTGTTAAATGAAAACTCTTAGAGTTAGATGTGAGCTTTATATCATGAGAATGGCCAAACTTGAATTGATCATACAGAGGTTTGTATGTGATTTTCATCTCATCAACCGGTTCAAGTTTATATGGGGTTTCACCCTCATAGCCTATGTCAATTCTCTTGTTTCCACTAACTCCATATATTATAGAGGCAAGTTGACTTCTGCCAATACCTCTAGATAGAAACTTCCTGAAACTCAAGTCATCTTCCTTAAGAATATTGTTCACACTTGGAATAGACTTTTCTGAACTAGAAGATGACTCAGCATCTTTAGATAGTTTTAAAATTTTTTCTTTAAGTTCAACATTTTCTATTTCAAGCTTCTTAGTTTCAAATGCAAAGAGCTTTCTCAGCTTTTTGTAATTGATACTAAGTTTAGCCTTGATTTCTAGAATTTCAGTTAAGCTGGAAACTAGCTCATCTCTAGAAAGTTCAGAAAATACCTCTTCAGAGTCTGAGTCTGATGTAGATTCTGATTCCTCATCAATAGTGGCCATCAGCGCTATGTTTGCCTGCTCATCTTCAGAGTCTGACTATTGATCAGAAGAATCTGAGTCATCCCAAGTAGCCATAAGACCTTTCTTCTTTTCAAACTTTTTCGTGGGCTTTTCCCTCTGAAGCTTTGGACACCCATTCTTGTAATGTCCAGGTTCCTTGCATTCATAGCACATCACCTTCTTCTTGTCAGATCTCCTGTGTCCAGAAGATTCTCCTCTTTCAGGCCTTTTGAAGTTCTTGAAGTTCTTGAACTTTCTTTGTTTGCTTTTCCAGAGTTGATTTACTCTTCTGGAGATCATGGAAAGTTCATCTTCTTCTTCTTCAGATTCTGACTCTTCAAAATCTTCTTCTTCATCCTGAAAAGCGTTAGTGCATTTTTTATTATTAGATTTTAATGCAACTGACTTACCTTTCTTCTGAGGTTCATTTGCATCCAGCTCTATTTCATGACTCCTCAGGGCGCTGATCAGCTCTTCTAGAGACACTTCATTCAAGTTCTTAGCAATCTTGAATGCAGTCACCATTGGGCCCCATCTTCTGGGCAAACTTCTGATGATCTTCTTGACATGTTCAACTTTAGTGTAGCCTTTATCTAGCACCCTTAATCCAGCAGTCAGAGTCTGGAATCTTGAGAACATTGCTTCAATGTTTTCATCTTCCTCCATCTTGAAAGCTTCATACTTCTGGATTAAAGCTAAGGCCTTGGTCTCCTTAACTTGAGTATTACCCTCATGAGTCATCTTTAGAGATTCAAAGATGTCATAAGCTTTTTCTCTGTTTGTTATCTTGTCATACTCAGCATGAGAGATAGCATTTAACAATATAGTTTTAAACTTAAGATGATTCTTGAAGTCTTTCTTTTGAGCATCACTCATGGCTTGTCTTGACACTTTGATACCTTGAGCATTTATAGGATGTGTGTAACCATCCATCACTAGATCCCATAAGTCACCATCTTGACAAAGAAAGTAACTTTCGAGTCTATCTTTCTAGTACTCAAAGTTTTCACCATCAAAAATTGGTGGTCTATTATAGCCATTAAAACTATTTCTTCCATTACCATTGTTGTTTTGTTCAGGAGTAGGAGTAGATGAAGTTGTTTCAACCATATTGACTTTGTGTTTTTCTCCCTGAATCTTTTATCTAACACGGTTAAGTGCTTGCACCTAGAACCGGCGCTCTGATGCCAATTGAAGGATAGAAAAAACACTTAGAAAGGGGGGATTGAATAAGTGTGACTTCAAAAACTTGTAAGATAAAAACAATGAACACAATTATTTTTATCCTGGTTCGTTGTTAACGAAACTACTCCAGTCCACCCCCTTAGAGTGATTTAACTCAACTGAGGATTTAATCCACTAATCCAACTGATTACAATGGTTATCCACTTAGAAACACTCTAAGTCTTCTAGATTATCCTTTTACAAACAATGTAAAATAATGTTTACAAGAGTTTAGATTGCTTCTAATAAAGCTGTAATCACAACTGTGATATTTCTCTTAAGTTCTAAGCTTAACACTCACTAAATATTACAAGAGTTTGTGAGGTTGAAGATGAAGTTCGTGAGATTTGATTTTGACAGCGTTTCAGTATTTTGCACAAGTGTTCTACTTTGCTTTTGAACAGGACTTATATTTATAGGCGCTGAGAGGAAATGACCGTTGGGAGCATTTAATGCTTTGCGTGATAGTACAACTCTGCATTTAATGTTTCACTCTTTTGTCAACTACCTCGAGCATTGCTTTTCCTGCTTTTACTGACTTTGCCTTTTGTAGCTTCTAACGTTCCTTTTGTCAGTCAGAGATTAGACGTTTCAGCCTTTCATCTTGTACTTTCTTCTGGACTCGGATTTTGTATATAACAACGTTTGAATATCAGAGTCAATAGCTTGGTGCAGAGCATCTTCTTATCTTCTGACTTTGAAGAGCTTGAGCATGATACCATCAGAACTTCAGAGCTTATTCTTCTGACTTTCATTCTTCTGATGCTTTCAGTTCATGTTCTGATTCTGCTTGACCATCTTCTGATGTCTTGCCAGAGCATGTTCTGATGAAGCCATCCAGAACTTCCAGAGTCAGTTGCTTCTGAGCGCTAATTTGTGTATACTCTTTATATATTTCCTGAAATTGAAAATTCAAAGGATTAGAGTACCACATTATCTTATACAAAATTCATATATAATGTTATCATCAAAACACAGAATATTGATCAGAACAAATCTTGTTCTAACATACATCAATCTACCTATCACTTAAGATCACATAAGGGATACTAAAAGGAAAAGTCTCCCCTTACCTTGATGTAGGTTCTTGAATTGATCCTTGAACTTTGGGGTTTTTCCTCCTTCCTTTGCTCTTCTCACTTCTATGATAAACTCTTTTCTCCCAATTCTTCTCTTGCTCTTTTCTTTTCTATTGTTCTCAATAATAAAACAATAATATAATTAAGACTAAGTGTAGAGCTTTTTACTCCATACACCCACTAATTACACCTCACACCCCCAAAAGTCCAATATTCTCTTCTTATTCATTTACTCCATTATTTTCAAAAATATTGATAAACTAAATTTTAATTAAATAATTAACCAAAATTCAATTTATCTAATAATTTAAAAATACGGGTGTTACAACTCTCCCCCACTAAAAGAGTTTTCGTCCTCGAAAACATACCTTAGACGAAAAGTTTCGGGTAAGAGTCCTTCATCTGGCTCTCTAACTCCCATGTAACATTTCCACCGGCTGGTCCTCCCCAAACCACTTTCACCGTTGCTATCTCTTTACCTCGCAACTTCTTCACTTTACGATCCTCAATCCTCATAGGTAATGTCTCTACAGTCAGATTATCTCGCACCTGTATATCATCTACCTAAATCTCATGAGACGGGTCTGCAATGTATTTCCTCAACTGGGATACATGGAATACATCATGCAAATTAGCGAGTTCCGGCGGTAAAGCAATCTAATAAGAAACCTTCCTAATTTTCTTAGTAATCTGCAATGGACCAATGAAACGCGGTGTTAACTTCTTCGACTTCAAGGCTCTCCCAGTGCCAGTCATCGGAGTAACTCGCATGAATACATGATCTCCTTCCTCAAATTCAATATCATTTCTTCTTTTGTCGTGGTAACTTTTCTGACGACTCTGAGAAGCTCTCATCTTCTCCTGAATCATCTTGATCTTTCCTGTAGTTTTTTGCACAATCTCTGGTCCAACCACCGCACTTTCTCCAGATTCGTACCAACACAACGCTGTTCTACATCTCCTACCATACAATGCCTCAAATGGAGCCATACCAATACTGGAATGATAACTATTGTTGTAGGTAAACTCAATCAAAGGTAAATAACTATCCCAAACACCACCTTTCTCCAATACACAAGCTCGCAACAAATCCTCTAACGATTGAATCGTTCTCTCTGTTAGAACAAGATTTGTTCTGATCAATATTCTTAGTTTTGATGATAACAAGGATATGAATTTTGTGTGAGATAATGTGGTACTCTAATACATTGCAATTTCCATTTCAGGAAATATATAAAGAGTATGCACAAATCAGCGCTCAGAACATGGTCTGGCAAGACATCAGAAGATGGTCAAGGCAGAATCAGAACATGGGTCTATGGAAGCATCAGAAGAACTTGAGATCAGAAGCAGTAGCACTGAAGTTCTGATGGTATCACGCTCAGAAGCACTTCAAGGTCAGAAGACAAGAAGATGCTTTGCACCAAGCTGTTTGACTCTGATGATTTTCAAACGTTGTATTCTCAAACATCAGATCAGAAGAAAGTACAGGTGGCAGGCTACGCTGACTGACAAAAGGAACGTTGGAAGCTATTAAAGGCAACGTCAGTAGACACAGCGTGAACAAGGCTCGAGGTAGTTGACAAAAGCATGAAACATTAAATGCAATGCTGTACGGAATACGCAAAGCATTAAATACGCCCAACGGTCATCTTCTCAAACGCCTATAAATATGAAGTTCTGATGAGAAGCAAGGTTAACAAAAATTCTGAATGAAATTATTCTGAAAGACTTGCTGAAACACTGTTCAAATTCAAAGCTCAGAAACATCATCTTCATCAAAGCTCACTACATTGCTGTTGTAATATATTAGTGAGATTAAGCTTAAACTTTAAGAGAAATATCACAGTTGTGATTATAGCTTTTCAGAAGCATTTGTAATACTCTTAGAATTGATTACATTAATTTGTAAGTAACTAGAGTGATCAAGTGTTGATCAGGATACTCTAGGAAGTCTTAGCTTGTGTCTAAGCAGTTGTATTTAGAGTGATCACGTGGTGGTCAGGATACTCTAAGAAAGTCTTAGCTTGTGTCTAAGCATTTGTTCCTAGAGTGATCAGGTTGTGATCAGGATACTCTAGAAGACTTAGTCGTGGGCTAAGTGGAAAACCATTGTAATCTGTTACGATTAGTGGATTAAATCCTCAGGTGAGGTAAATCACTCCGCGGGGGTGGACTGGAGTAGTTTAGTTAACAACGAACCAGGATAAAAATAACTGTGCAATTTATTTTTATCGTTCAAGTTTTTAAGACTACACTTATTCAACCCCCCCCCCCCCCCTTTCTAAGTGTTTTTCTATCCTTCAATTGGCATCAGAGCGCCGGTTCTAAGGTGCAAGCACTTAACCGTGTTTAGAAAAGATTCAGGAAGAGAAAAACGCTTCAGTAAAAGATGGCTGGTGAATCTCAATCAAATCCAACTGCATCTACATCTGGCTCTGCTGAGCAATACAATGGTAACAATGGTTATACTAGACCACCAATATTCGATGGTGAAAACTTTGAATATTGGAAAGATAAACTGGAAAGTTACTTTCTTGGTCTGGATGCTGATCTATGGGATCTTCTGTTGGATGGTTACAAACATCCTGTTAAAGCTACTGGTGTAAGGCTCACGAGAAGCGAAATGACTGATGATCAAAAGAAAGATTTCAAAAATCATCACAAATGCAGGACTGTTTTGCTGAATGCTATCTCTCATGCTGAGTATGAGAAGATATCTAACGGGGAAACGGCCCATGACATAAATGAGTCCTTGAAGATGACTCATGAAGGAAATGCTCAAGTCAAGGAGACCAAAGCTCTTGCACTAATCCAGAAGTATGAAGCCTTCAAGATGGAGGATGATGAAGACATTAAAAAGATGTTTTCAAGATTTCAAACTCTGACTGCTGGATTGAGAGTTCTCGACAAAGGCTACACCAAGGCTGATCATGTAAAGAAGATCATCAGAAGTTTGCCCAGAAGATGGGGCCCAATAGTGACTGCATTCAAGATTGCGAAGAATCTGAATGAAGTTTCTTTGGAAGAGCTGATCAGTGCCCTGAGGAGTCATGAGATTGAACTTGACGCTAATGAACCTCAGAAGAAAGGTAAGTCTATTGCTTTAAAATCTAATGTTAAAAAATGCACTAACGCTTTTCAGGCTAGAGAAGAAGATCCTGAAGAATCAGAATCTGAAGAAGAAGATGAACTGTCCATGATCTCCAGAAGGGTAAACCAACTCTGGAAGAGCAAGCAAAGGAAGTTCAGAGGCTTCAGAAGTTCAAAGAAATTTGAACGAGGAGAATCTTCTGGTGACAGAAGATCTGACAAGAAGAAGGCTGTCTGCTATGAGTGCAATGAGCCTGGACATTACAAGAATGAGTGTCCGAAACTTCAGAAGGAGAATCCCAAGAAGAAGTTTCATAAGAAGAAAGGTCTTATGGCAACATGGGATGATTCTGAATCAGAATCAGGATCAGACTCTGAAGGAGAGCAGGCAAACTTTGCGCTGATGGCGACAGAAGATGATGGATCAGAATCTACATCAGAATCAGATTCTGAGGAGGTATTTTCTGAACTATCTAGAGAAGAGTTAGTTTCCAGTCTAACAGAGCTTCTTGAATTAAAAGCTCATCTTAGTATCAAATACAAAAAGCTGAAAAAGCAATTTGAATTTGAAACTAAGAAGCTTGAGTTGGAAAATTCTGAATTAAAAGAAAAAGTTTTAAAATTATCCAATAATGTTGGATCTTTTTCTGATTCAGAAAAATCCACTCCCAGTCTGAATCATATTCTGAAAGAATATGATTTAAGTTTCAGGAAGTTCTTATCTAGAAGTATTGGAAGAAGTCAGCTAGCTTCTATGATATATGCTGTGTCTGGGAACAAGAGAGTTGGCATTGGTTATGAGGGTGAAATCCCATACAAGCTTGAATCTGTGGATGATATGAAAATATCATACAAGCCCCTGTATAACCAATTTAAATTTGGCCACTCCCATGATATTAAGCACACATCACATGCACAAAGTTTTCACATAACACACACCAAGAAGCATGTGACACAACCTAAGAAATATCATGGAACTAAGAATAAGAAGTATCATACTGTTCCTCCTGTTAAATATTTTGCTAAACCCAAGTTCAATCAGAACTTGAGGAGAACTAACAAGAAAGGACCCAAGAAAATGTGGGTACCTAAGGAAAAGATTATTCCTATTGCAGATATCCTTGGCTGCAAAGAAGGAAAAGCACAACATGTCATGGTACCTGGACTCTGGATGCTCGCGACACATGACAGGAAGAAGGTCTATGTTCCAAGACCTGGTGCTTAAATCTGCTGGAGAAGTGAAATTCGGAGGAGATCAGAAGGGCAAAATTATTGGCTCAGGAACTATAAAGTCTGGTAACTCTCCTTCTATTTCTAATGTTCTTCTAGTAGATGGATTAACGCATAACTTATTATCCATAAGTCAATTAAGTGACAATGGTTATGATATGATCTTCAATCAAAAGTCTTGCAAGGCTGTAAGTCAGAAGGATGGCTCAATCCTATTTACAGGCAAGAGAAAGAACAACATTTATAAGACAGATCTTCAGGATCTTAAGAATCAGAAGGTGACTTGTCTTATGTCTGTTTCTGAAGAGCAATGGGTCTGGCACAGAAGATTAGGACATGCTAGTTTGAGAAATATTTCTCAGATTAACAAACTAAATCTGGTCAGAGGACTCCCCAATCTGAAATTCAAATCAGATGCTCTTTGTGAAGCATGTCAGAAGGGCAAGTTCTCCAGACCTGCATTCAAGTCTAAGAATGTTGTTTCTTCCTCAAGGCCGTTAGAACTCTTACACATTGATCTGTTTGGCCCAGTCAAAACAGCATCTGTCAGAGGGAGGAAATATGGATTAGTCATCGTTGATGATTATAGCCGCTGGACGTGGGTAAAGTTCTTGAAACACAAGGATGAGTCTCATTCAGTGTTCCTTGAATTCTGCACTCAGATTCAATCTGAGAAAGAGTGTAAAATCATAAAGGTCAGAAGTGATCATGGTGGCGAATTTGAGAACAGATTCTTTGAGGAGTTCTTCAAAGAAAATGGTATTGCCCATGATTTCTCTTGCCCCAGAACTCCACAACAAAATGGAGTTGTAGAGCGAAAGAATAGGACTCTACAAGAAATGGCCAGAACCATGATCAATGAAACCAATATGGCTAAGCATTTCTGGGCAGAAGCAATTAACACTGCATGCTATATTCAGAATAGAATCTCTATCAGACCTATTCTAAATAAGACTCCTTATGAATTGTGGAAGAACAGAAAGCCCAACATTTCATATTTCCATCCTTTTGGATGTGTATGTTTTATTCTGAATACTAAAGATCATCTTGGTAAGTTTGATTCCAAAGCACAAAAATGTTTCCTTCTTGGATATTCTGAACGCTCTAAAGGCTACAGAGTATACAATACTGAAACATTGATTGTAGAAGAATCAATCAATATCAGGTTTGATGATAAGCTTGGTCTTGAAAAACCAAAGCAGTTTGAGAATTTTGCAGATTTTGATATTGATATATCAGAAGTTGAAGAATCAAGAAGCAAAGCTGCAGAAGCTGGCAGTCTCAGAAGCAATGGATCAGAAGATCAAGTTGCTGCATCTTTAGAGAATCTTAGGATTTCTGAAGAACCAACTATCAGAAGATCACCTAGACTTGCCTCAGCTCATTCAGAAGATGTGATCCTTGGAAAGAAAGATGATCCCATCAGAACAAGGGCATTCCTTAAGAACAATGCAGAATGTCAATTAGGTCTTGTTTCTTTGATCGAGCCAACTTCTGTTGATTAAGCTCTAGAAGATCCAGACTGGATAATTGCCATGCAAGAAGAACTAAATCAGTTTACAAGGAATGATGTATGGGACTTGGTTCCTAGACCAAAAGGATTTAACATCATCGGTACTAAGTGGGTTTTCAGAAACAAGCTAAGTGAGAAAGGTGAAGTGGTAAGAAACAAAGCCAGACTGGTTGCTCAGGGTTATAGTCAGCAAGAAGGGATTGATTATACAGAAACCTTTGCACCAGTGGCCAGGTTAGAATCTATTCGTCTATTAATTTCTTTTGCCACTCAACACAACATCACTCTTTATCAGATGGATGTCATGAGTGCCTTCTTAAATGGTTATATAGATGAAGAAGTTTATGTTCACCAACCTCCTGGTTTTGAAGACTCCATGTCTCCAAATCATGTTTTCAAATTAAAGAAATCATTATACGGATTGAAACAAGCTCCCAGAGCTTGGTATGAACGTTTGAGTTCTTTCCTTCTGGAAAATGATTTCACTAGAGGAAAAGTGGACACTACTCTCTTTTGTAAAACATTTAAAAAGGATATTTTAATTTGTCAAATATATGTTGATGATATTATCTTTGGAACATCTAATGCTACACTTGGAAAGGAGTTTGCTGAGTCTATGCAGGCTGAATTTGAAATGAGCGTGATGGGAGAACTCAAGTATTTCCTTGGGATTCAAATCAACCAAACTTCCGATGGAACCTATGTTCATCAAACGAATTATGTGAAAGAACTTCTGAAGAAGTTTAATCTTTCTGAAAGCAAAGAAGCCAAAACTCCTATGCATCCAACATGAGTACTGGGTAAGGATGAGGTAAGTAAGAAGGTAGATCAGAAGTTGTACAGAGGTATGATTGGATCTCTTCTATATCTAACTGCTTCTAGACCTGACATTCTCTTTAGTGTTTGTTTGTGTGCTCGATTCCAATCAGATCCAAGAGAATCTCATTTAACAGCGGTTAAGAGAATTCTAAGGTATCTGAAAGGTACTACTAATGTTGGTTTAGTTTACAGAAGATCTAAAGATTACAACTTAGTAGGATTCTGTGATGCTGACTATGCTGGAGATAGAATAGAAAGAAAGAGCACTTCTGGAAGTTGTCAATTTCTTGGAAGTCATCTGATCTCATGGTACAGCATGAAGCAAGCTACTATTGCCCTCTCAACAACAGAAGCAGAATATGTTGCTGCTGGTGGTAGCACACAAATGCTCTGGATGAGAAGTCAGCTGGAAGATTATCAGATATATGAGAGTAACATTCCTATTCTCTGTGATAATACTTCTGCTATATGTTTATCTAAGAATCCTATTTTACATTCAAAAGCTAAACATATTGAGATTAAACATCATTTCATAAGGGACTATGTTCAGAAGGGTGTTATATCTTTAAACTTTGTGGATACAGACCATCAATGGGCTGATATCTTTACAAAACCCCTTGCTGAAGATAGGTTTAAGTTCATTCTGAAGAATATCAGTATGGATTTATGCCCAGAATGAGAAGATGAGAAGATCTTATGTATGAGTATCTTCTGAAATGAAATTGGATTTTTTTAAGAAGTTCTGATTGAAATCAATTAGAAATTGTGATTCAGTTATTACTAACGTTTCATTGTCTAAGTTGATTCTGAATCTCTTTAAAAGCAAAACAGCTGTAACTGGCTATCCAGATGGTAAACACGTGTTCACTATTTCTGGACAAGCGTTCGTGCAGTTGAGGGGACGTCTACTTAGGTAACTGTGCAAATCTCGTCTTTTGTCATTATTATCTCTCCTCACGTCATGTTACATTAAATGCCATTCATCATTTCTTTTATTGTCCTTCTTTTCTTTTTTATATTCCTCGAACGTTTCCCTCTTCTTTTTCCCTCTATTTATTCCTTCATTTCGTTGCATTTTTTCAATAAGTCTTGGCTCTCTTTCTCTTTCTTTTTCTCTCTTGTCCAACAAAGTTTTTCTTTGGCATAAACCCTAGTTCATTCATCTTCAACCTAGCGTTTATCATGAATCCTTTCAACTCAATGAGAACGGATGGAAGGGTTAATCAGTTACAGGATGTGAAGCATATCTTGGGATGGCTCTTCAAGTCTCTTTCAAGACAGATCTCTTCTTCAATGCTGTTATCAACATTTATCCAAAGGAAGAAGACCTTCTTGAGTCACTGGAGCCCGTTTGCAACATTAGCTCCCTGTCTATGAATTGTCCCTCACTTCCTCTTTGGTCTCTTGGATCTCTCCTACAGTGGAGGTTCTAGTCTGGACAGGCATGAAGAGTTTTTCAAGCTTTCATGGCTGAACAAACTGAAGACCAGAGGGTTCTTGAGTTGTTTGCGCAGTCTTTGCGTAGGATAGAGTCTTAGGCTTTAAGTCTTTGTAGTTTTCTTTCCTTGTTGCATCTGTTTTCTGCATACACCTTTTGTAATCCTTCTTGTAGAAATCAATGAAAAGTTATTTATGTTTCTTTCCTTTTGTCTCTTGCTTTACATCTGAATCTTTTATGCTTTTTGATGTTATGACAAAAAGGGGGAGAAATATATGATAAATGATCTGATTAATATTATCAGTTACCGAGTAAAAAGGCTCCACATTTACTAACAAAACTTGCAAAGTTCTATGTTTTTAAGTTGTGTTGTTGCAGGAATCAAAGATTCAAGATCAACATAAGAAGCAACAAAATGAATCAAGCTCTTGGATTCTTGAAGCAAGCTGAGTGCTAGGAAGCTTCAGAATCAGAAGCAAGAAGGAAGAATGATCAGAAATAGCTCTTGGATACTTGAAGCAAGCTGAGTGCTAGGAAGCTTCAGAATCAGAAGCAAAAAGGAAGAATGATCAGAAATTCTGATAATAGAATATGATCCAAATCATTGTCTATTTGCTTTGATACATTGTCTATTGGATCTGATATATTATATATGGCTTATATGGCTCTGATACATATTTTGTGTTCTGATACACATTTTATGTTCTAACTCATTCATGCTGACTTTTGTCGTTTAGTTTTGTTCTGTAACATTTCAGGATGTAGAGATGCTCTGATGATGCTCTGGTACATTCAACAATGTTCTGATACAATCTAGCATGAAGTGATGTAAGAAGAAATTCAAAGCTCTGAAGCTATCCGAGGGAAGCAGAAATCAGAAGCTGTGAATGTTCTAAAGATCCAGAAAACTCAAGTTTTGAAGCTGTCCTAAATGGAAGCATGAATCAGAAGCTGTGAATGTTCTGAAGATCAAAGAAATTCAAGTTCTGAAGCTGTCCTAAATGGAAGCAGGAATCAGAAGTTGTGAATGTTCTGAAGATCAAAGAAATTCAAGTTCTGAAGCTGTCCTAAATGGAAGCAGGAATCAGAAGCTGTGAGTGTTCTAGGGATCTAAAGAAATTCAGGTTCTGAAGCTGTCCAATGGAAGCAGAAGTCAGAAGCTATGAATTATCAGAAGACAGAAGCTTATGTGATCGTCTCTACCGAAATAATCAGGGAAGTCTTTTATTATTAAAGTTCTTCGAGTATTTATTTCAGGGGGAGATTATTCATCTCAGGGGGAGATTGTTAATCTCAGGGGAGACATATTCACATGCTTATGCTATAGCTGTGTAATTTGTCTTTAGCCGTCTGCTCTTTCTGATCGCAAATTCATATCATTTATATATGTTTTTGTCATCATCAAAAAGGGGGAGATTGTTAGAACAAGATTTGTTCTGATCAATATTCTTAGTTTTGATGATAACAAGGATATGAATTTTGTGTGAGATAATGTGGTACTCTAATACATTGCAATTTCCATTTCAGGAAATATATAAAGAGTATGCACAAATCAGCGCTCAGAAGCTTTGTCTCAGAAGGTTCAGCATGTAACATCAGAACATGGTCAGGCAAGACATAAGAAGATGGTCAAGGCAGAATCAGAACATGGTTCTATGGAAGCATCAGAAGAACTTGAGATCAGAAGCAGTAGCACTGAAGTTCTGATGGTATCACGCTCAGAAGCACTTCAAGGTCAGAAGACAAGAAGATGCTTTGCACCAAGCTGTTTGACTCTGATGATTTTCAAACGTTGTATTCTCAAACATCAGATCAGAAGAAAGTACAGGTGGCAGGCTACGCTGACTGACAAAAGGAACGTTGGAAGCTATTAAAGGCAACGTCAGTAGACACAGCGTGAACAAGGCTCGAGGTAGTTGACAAAAGCGTGAAACATTAAATGCAATGCTGTACGGAATACGCAAAGCATTAAATGCGCTCAACGGTCATCTTCTCAAACGCCTATAAATATGAAGTTCTGATGAGAAGCAAGGTTAACAAAAATTCTGAACGAAATTATTCTGAAAGACTTGCTGAAACACTGTTCAAATTCAAAGCTCAGAAACTTCATCTTCATCAAAGCTCACTACATTGCTGTTGTAATATATTAGTGAGATTAAGCTTAAACTTTAAGAGAAATATCACAGTTGTGATTATAGCTTTTCAGAAGCATTTGTAATACTCTTAGAATTGATTACATTAATTTGTAAGTAACTAGAGTGATCAAGTGTTGATCAGGATACTCTAGGAAGTCTTAGCTTGTGTCTAAGCAGTTGTATTTAGAGTGATCACGTGGTGGTCAGGATACTCTAAGAAAGTCTTAGCTTGTGTCTAAGCATTTGTTCCTAGAGTGATCAGGTTGTGATCAAGATACTCTAGAAGACTTAGTCGTGGGCTAAGTGGAAAACCATTGTAATCTGTTACGATTAGTGGATTAAATCCTCAGGTGAGGTAAATCACTCCGCGGGGGTGGACTGAAGTAGTTTAGTTAACAACGAACCAGGATAAAAATAACTGTGCAATTTATTTTTATCGTTCAAGTTTTTAAGACTACACTTATTCAAACCCCCCCCCCCTTCTAAGTGTTTTTCTATCCTTCACTCTCCGTCTGACCGTATGTCTGCGGATGATAAGCAAAACTCAACCTCAACTTAGTACCTAATGATTCTTGCAATCTTGTCCAGAACTTAGAAGTAAACCTCGGGTCTCTATCCGACACAACACTAGCCGGAACACCATGCAAACTCACTATCTTCTCAACATACAACTGAGTCAACTTCTCCATCGGATAATCCATTCTTATTGGTATAAAGTGAGCAGATTTTGTCAACCTGTCCACAATAACCCAGATAGAATCATAATTCCTGACCGTCCTAGGTAAACCAGATACAAAGTCCATAGAAATTCCATCCCACTTCCAATCCGGAACAAACAACGGTTCCATCAATCCAGACGGTTTTTGATGCTCAATTTTTTACTTTTGACAAATTAAGCAAGCATAAACAAACTCGGCAATTTCCTTCTTCATTCCAGGCCACCAAAACAACTTCTTCAAATCATGATACATCTTGGTAGCACCAGGATGAATGCTCAATCCACTTCAGTGTCCTTCTTCCAGAATACTCTTTCTGATCTTAGCAACATCGGGTACACACACTCGGTCTCCAAACCTCATAACGCCATTCTCGTCAATTCGGAATTCACCTCCTTGACCTTGGTTAATCAATGTCAACTTATCAACCAAGCCAACGTCATTTTTCTGTCCGTTTCTAATTTCCTCAAGAATACTATTAGTCAACTTCAGCATTCCCAACTTAACACCATTAGAAGTACTTTCACATACTAAACTCAAATCTCGGAATTTCTCAATTAAATCCAATTCTCGCACCATTAGCATAGACATATGCAATGACTTTCTACTCAATGCATCAGCAACAACATTTGCTTTACCAGGATGGTAATTCAAACTGAAATCATAGTCCTTCAGAAATTCTAACCATCTTCTCTGCCTCATATTAAGCTCCTTCTGATCGAAGAGATACTTCAGACTCTTATGATCGCTGAATACTTCAAATCGAGAACCATAAAGATAATGTCTCCACAGCTTCAACATAAATACCATAGCCGCCAATTTCAAATCATGAGTCGGATAATTCCTTTCATGAATTTTCAACTGTCTTGAAGCATAAGCCACTACCTGCTTATCTTGCATCAAAACACCACCTAAACCCATCAGTGAAGCATCACAGTACACATTGAAAGACTTCGCTGGATTAGGCAAAATTAAGATCGGAGCACTTGTCAATCTCTTCTTCAATTCTTGAAAACCTTTTTCACAATCTGAATCCCATACAAATACTTGTCATTTCCTTGTTAACTTAGTCATTGGCAACACCAACTTTGAAAATCCCTCAATAAACTTTCTATAGTAACCTGCCAGACCAAGAAAACTACGGATCTCTGAAATATTCTTCGGCGTCTCCCATTGAGATACCGCTTCTATCTTCGTAGGATCCACCGCGATACCATTCTTCGAAATTACATGGCCAAGAAAACTTACTTCCTTCAACCAGAATTCACATTTAGACAATTTCACATACAGCTTCTTCTCCTTCAATAGTTCCAATACCACTCTTAAATTCCCTGCATGTTCTTCATCACTCTTCGAGTAAATTAGAATGTCATCAATGAACACTACCACAAACTTGTCAAGATACGGGTGAAATATCTTGTTCATATACTCCATGAAAACTCCAGGTGCATTAGTAACACCAAATGGCATAACAGAATATTCATAAGACTAGGTTAATTTCATTGACTCAGGAGGGAGAATTGGGTAGCTATTATTTGCTATCTCTGTACAAAAGAAATATATAAAAAAGAGCCAGTTTGGTTAAGTGTCTTTTTTTTCTCTCGTTGGTTTTTGTCTCTTTGGGTCTAGTTTCTTTTTCCTCTTCTTCATTATTTATTTTTTCCTCAGTCCAGTCCTTGGTGTTTGTTTGTTTGTTTGTTTGTTGAGTCAGTTGGGTCAAGCACCTAGTTAGTGAGTTAATTTTTTTTCTATTTTCTATTTTCTATTTCTCTTCTTCTACAATTGTTTTTGTCAATTTTTGGCTAAAAACAGGGAGAAAAAAGTAATTGAGTCTAGTCTCTAAATTGAGGAATTCAACAATTTATGAGGAGACTGTCTTTTTTATTCTTGAGTCTGTTTCTTTTGTGTGTTGCTTTTCTTTGCTTGTGCTGCTAAGTATGTTCTTTCTTGGGTCTGCGCAATGTTGTGTAGGATTCTCTAACACCCTGATTGTGTATGGTTTTGTGTCTTGTGATCTGAGTTATGAGTGTGATTGTGACTTGTGCTTTGAGTTTTGTGGGTCTTCACATACAGAGTTCAGGATGGTATATTGGAACTGTGTATAATGGGTAGTATATTCCATCTTCTTCCTCATGTAAACTCTATTGAGGGGGAGTGTTTCTTATCTTCTTACTCATGTACAAATTTTACATGTTTAGCATGTAGCTTGTGTTTGTGTAATTGTGTTTGAACGGACATATACTTTTGCAGTTTGGTCTTTGGTTGTTTTAGCCAAAATTTGTCAAAGGGGGAGATTGTTAGCTCCTTGATTTTGGGGTTGGCAGAATTTTGCTAAAACATGGTGCTTGAAGGATGTTAATCAAGATGTCATAACATCTTGATCTCTTGTTACAACTGAGTGTGAGCTTACCGGAAAAACCAGATGTCCTGACTAATGTCGTGACATCCTGTATCAGAAGATCGACACAGGCTGTTAGGAATCTTGATAAATTTGATTTGTTTTAAATATTCTGTGTTATTTCCTTTTGGATATATTATAGTGATTTACGCAGGTCTAGAATATTTAATTTGGAACAAAGGAATCAAATCTCAACTAGAACTAACGTTTCTAAAATTAGAAGATTGAAGCAATATTTGTTTTCAAGATTAAAAAAGATTTCTTTGCAGATTTGTTGCAACTATCAGCTTGTAAATCAAGTAGAGTGTCATGAAGCCCATGGACTACTGAAGACTATTTAAAGAGTTCTTTAGACCTAATGTAACTAAGTTTTTCACAATCGTAAAAATTAGGGGAAAGTTAGAAAGCTTAGGTTTTGAGAGTCTCTTATGTTTTAAGTCTCCCACATATCTTTTGATACTGTGTGGTAGACTGTATGTAGCTTAACTATTTGTCAAGCTGTTTGTTCTCATTCAGAAGCCTTTAGGTAATGAGTTGAGTTCTTTGTTCTCACTCTTAAAGCTTTTAAGCAAAAGAGTTAAGTTCTTGTATTGGAAGTATGATCTTCTAAATTGGTTTGTTTTTAATACAATCAGTAGGATTGGGGCTGTTAGATATTACTGCGGTGATTAGAAGTGGGATGGAGATTTCTCAAGTCTAGATGTCGACTTTTAGGCAAAAGTAGAGTTGGGTATGGATTAGGGGAGAAGTTGTAAACTGGGGTGTTTAGCTTTGAACTAATACTACTGATGGTTAGAGCTGTCAAATAAGCCCTATAATTAAAAGCCCTAATTATTTGACCCCATTAAAGCCCTATTATATTGAGCCCCCAATTATTGAAATTTATTTTGGGCCCTAAAATTTTAGGCCCTTTACATAATGCATATTTTTTGGCCCCGTTGAAGGGGTTTATTTTATTCCCAAAACTCACAAAAGCTTCATTTCCTAATCTGCGCCGTCGACACATCATTAATGCCACCATTTTGGATCATCCAGAGTTAAAATTTCAATGGAATTGCAACATCTAAGCGTATTATTTGTTTTTGTTAAACAATAAATATGGCTATGCTTTCTAAGCGTATTTAACAAATTTTCAAATTCACTGTATATTTTTGATGAACAATTTAATGAGCATTGAACTACCGGTTGGAAACAAACTCTCAGTTACCGTGAATTATATTTCAAATTTTTTATTTTTTATTTTTTGAATTTTTTTAACAAAATTCTTAATTTACTTTTTGTTAAATTTAAAAAAAAACTAATTTAACAATAATTTAACAAGTTGTTTGTTTTTTGAAAATTTTAAACATATTTTTAAATTTTTTTATTTAAAAGTTATTTATGTTTTTGATTTTATTCTATTTTTTAAAATTAAGTTTTTTATTTTATTTGGGGCCTTATAGCCCTCTTTCAAATTTTGGGGCCTTCTAACATTGAGCCCTATATATTTGAGGGCTTACAATTTTAAAATTATTTTAGGTCCTCTTATTATAAGGGCTAGGGCCTAAATTAAATGGCCCCTTAGATTGACACCTCTACTGATGGTGGACTTCTTTCCCGACTTGGTGCCCCCCAGAGTATGTGTTATTTGCATTGAACTGGGTTAACATCTCTATGTGTTATTTATCATTCTGCAATTTTAATTTTGTATCAAAATCAATATGGTAAATCTGGTTTGTTTCCAGGTTGCTTAACATCTGTCTTGACATCATGTAAGATAGCTGTGTTAGCATGTGTTATGCCTGCACCAGAAATTTCAGATAAAATAACAAAGAAATACCAGTGTAATAAGAAGAAAAGATATATGCAACGAAATAAAAATAAACAACTGAAAATAAATGAGATAAGGGATAAAAATATTAAACTAGAGATTTATGCAAGTTCGACCTAAACAATTGATCTATTCATGTCCTAAGAGTTTCCTCTTGAGAGTTCCACTAAAATCAACTTTTAGTTTTTACAGGATAAATTCAAACAACCTTTAACAACACTAGGGGCTTTTACACAAGATTAACCCACAAACATTTTAATGACAAACATAACTTTTAATAGGCTTACCTCAAGAACCTTCACCCAAGTTTTTTGTTTTTCTAAGTTTAACATGGAGCCTTCAAATTTGTTACAAAGATATTACACAAGAGAACCAAACTATTGAATAAAACAAATTTAGCACAACATCATTACAACACAACTCTCAGAAGGAATTCTTCACTCTCTTGGCACTAAGACAACTTTAGTAAAAAAACCATATTCTTAAAAGGAAGAAAGTATAAAGAATAATAGAAAAGTTTCCATTCCAAAATCGAGGGTGCAATAAAAAGAGGAGAACCCTCCTTTATATAAGAAACAAATTTTCTCAAATAAGAAACAATCCATGAGCATTTTAATGTTATAATCGATTAAAAATATGTATTAAGCGATTAACCAATCTAAATAAGGAAAGTTTGAGTTTCAAAGTCGCATAATCCATTAATATTTCTTTTAATTGATTAAGAAGTGTTACAAATAGGTTTAATAGATTAGAGAAAGCTCTTTATCAATTAACCAGTGTAAACTACATTCCTAATTTATTAACTAAGCTTACAACCAATTAAGTACATGTTCGAATTGATTCTAGGATATTTTATCAAAAGATAAAAGATGTTTGAAAGGAATCGTGTGTGTGTGTGTGTGTGTTCGTACACACATTGCCTTCATACCTTAAGTCTTACTCTTGTTCCTTTTACAAAAAACCAATTAAGACTAGGATAACCCTAAGCACGGGACAATATGTGCTTTCACACTTTCACAAATTCAAGTCTTTAAGCTTAAAAGATCATGGCTTTAAGTCTTCTAGTTTCTTGATTAATTCAAAAATGTCAAGCCTTTCAATTGGAACTTGATGTCTTTGACTAATGAGACTTGTGGTATCTTTTTTGGATTCTATCATCAGGAACCACTAGTTAGTTGCAATCAACTTCCCCTTTGATATTTGTCACCAAGAACTTCTTGAATCGTTAATAGAAAATGTTGTTTTACTTAGGGAGTTGTCATCTTTTAGACCGCTTATTAATTTTCATCATCAAAACCAAATGACAATTATACTTGCACATCACATAGATCCAAATTCTTCCCATTTTTGATGATGACAACAAATTCTCTCAAGATGGGTAAGATAAAAATAGATAGATAGAAATAACGGAGTGGTTAACTCACTTGATAGATAAATAGAGTATACTCTACTTCTTCTAAGAGTATACTTCTCACTCTTTGCCAATATCAAAAAGGCAGGAAAAAGTAAACAACACATAATGCTCAGAAATAATAATTCATTTATAAAGGATGAGTTACATGATGAAACATAAGCACATATAGGTGCATTTAAGTAGGACTAAGACCATGATTCTCCTCACCGTTACTAAAAAATTTATCTATCACCACAGTTGGTTGTCCATGGTATCAAAAGGTGCGACAGCAAGTGAGTTACTTTTCACCTCAGGACAGAGGCTCGTGGTAAAATAGTAGATAGCACGCTAAATTTCACCATGGTTAGAACTTTCAACCATGGTGCATTTTGATCACCCCACTTTTCATCATGGTTGGAAGTTCTTACTATGGTGAAAAGTAAGTTAGCCCAACTTTTTCTCACGGTTGGAAATTTCAACCGTGATGAAAAGTCAGTCACCCCAATTTTTCATCTTTGCCACATGCTTTGGATGACAACATTGAGAACTTCCATCATAACATAGAATATTAAATATATCTAACACAACAACAACAATAACAACGACAAAATATAATCAACATAATCATTAAACAGTAAATCTCAACAACAACAAAACCAAGAAAGTAATAAACCCATAGAACTATTAAACATAAGTCTCAACAACAACAACAACAACAACAACAAAAACTAAATCAATTGATTTATTAAACATTAAATGTCAACAACAACAACAAAACTAAATCAATAGAATCATTAAACATTAAATCTCAACAACAACCACAACAACAAAAACAACAACAGCAAAATACAAAAATCATTAAAATCGTTAAACATTAAATCTCATAAAAAAACAACAACAAGAACAACACCAACAAGAAAAACAATGACAATATTAAACATTTTACCTAACACAACAAGGAAAATAACTAACATTGCTAAGTTAAATTCATGCTTTCCTTGCCTCATTCGAGTTGGAGAAGAGATGATGGAGCTCTGAAAAATTGTCAATGTAATAAATGATGTTTTAGAGTTTAGTTTATGGAAGAAATGAAGTTTTCAAATTTTTTATTTGAGAAATAAAGTTTCATAAATGAAAAATGAAGTTTGGAGGAAGAATATGAAGTCTAGGACAAAAGTGAATGAACGTATAGCGTAATATATCTTAAAAAAACAAAATTGGGTGACTTTTTAACTTTTCACCAAGGTTATAATTTCCAACTGTAGAGAAGTATAATTTATTTTAGGGTTAAGTATTTTGGTCCCTATAAATATCACAAATTTCATTTTTAGTTCCTATTAAAAAAATGGCATATTTTAGTCCCTATAATCTGTTTAGAATATTATAAAATATTTCTTTACCAAATTATAGAATTTTGTATAATGAGAAGAATTAAATATGAATTTTTTAAATTTCAAAAGATAATGATAAAAGTAATGCAAATCTCGACTTAGAAATCAAATTTTGAGTTTCTTTTTTTCGAGGAACTTTTTATAACATTCTAAACATATCTGTAAAATAATCATTCAAAAATACACATCAGCTTATTTGTGAGGACTAAAACTACGTGCATAATAATTTTATGGGGACCAAAATATGTCATTTTTTTAATAGGGACTAAAAATGAAATTTGAGATATTTATAGGAACCAAAAATATACTTAACCCTTTATTTTAATTTTAAAAAAAGGAATGTGCCACTTTTCACCACGGTTGAAATTTCAACCGTGGTGAACAGTGGCTTAAAAATAAATAAAAAAAATAAAGCGGTTGGTGCTGGGATTTGAATCCTTGATTGCTACTGTTTTCTCTCGTGGTTGAAATTCCCAACCCTGGGTAAATGTATCTTAATTTTCACCGCGGTTGGAGTTCCTACCGTGGTGAAAAGTGGCTTAAAAATTAATAAAAAATAAAATTGCTGGTGCCGAGATTTGAAGTGTGTCCCGAGAGACTTTTTTGTATTGTTGGAAACTTTGATCATGAGGAAAAGTGACTTGAAAATTAAAAGGTTTAATTGCAACTTTGGTCCCTCTATTTTCCTTTTTTAAGGTTTAAATATAATTTTGGTCCCTCTATTTATACATTTTTTTCAGTTTTAGTTCCCTCATTTTAAAATCAGTGTTTTTAGTCCCTTTTTAGAGATTTTTTCAGAATTTTAGTCCCCCTTTCGATTTGAGACCAAAATTTAATGACATGGCACTAAAATGATGACGTGTAGTTACCACATTTAACAAATTTAAATCCATGTCATTTTTATTAATAATAAGAATGATGTTATTTATTAAAAATAATTTATTATTATTAAAAATCTAAAAAAAATTAAAAAATAATAATAATAGAATTAAAAAATTATAATTAAAGAAAAAGGAAAATGGTAGAACATTAAATTACCAAAATAAACTATTACAAAAAAATTAGATCCCTAAGAGCATCTCCAATGGTGATACAGATACTCATTTTTTTCTTTCTTTCTGGGACCCATTAAGCCACATCAGATTAAAGTAATTCATTCAATTTTTTACTCAAATGGTACAACTCTAAAGAATTTATATATATATATATATATGTATATATATATATATATATATATATATATATATATATATATATATATATATATATATATATATATATATATATATATATATATATATATATATATATATATATATATTAAAGGCAAATGGTTCAATGCAACATTGCTTCATCAAGCAACCGTTCACCAGCTGACAAGACTTTATCTCTTTTCCAATGTTAAATCCACATGTCATGCTGGCGAACAAGGTGACAAAAACCACCGCTGGAGATGATCCAAAAACTACCATCTTCATCGTCAACTATTATTATATCAAAACTACAAAATTAATTTTGTAAACCTAAAATATTTTTTGGATGAATGTGTCTTAAAATGCTCTCCAAATTTTGAATCCTCCACCACTTCTTTCAAAAGGTCTTTTTCCAACAATCACCAGTCACCACCATTTCTTTCAAAAGCCCTTTCTTCAACAATCACCACCACTCATAATTTTAGTTATGTTCTCCGCCATTCTCTTTTCATGTCTTTTGGGTTATTTCTTCAATGATTTGATTTGGTTTTATTTTTGGGTAGAGTGGGATTATAATCGGATTTAATTATTCTCATCGATTAATTAATACTTTAGATTCAATATTTAATTAAGTTGGATCTGATTTATGTATAGACTATTTAATTAAATCAATTCATTTTATTGAGTAACCATTATGAAATGGTCTTGAGTTTTCCAGATCTTCTTCATGGTAGATCAACTAGCCACTTTAGGTTTTGGGTTTTACTTTCGATATCTTTTCTTCTAAATCAAAAACTTTACTATTAAGCTCTAAATAAATAGATTTCGTTGATCATATTTCTGTGGGTTAATTGGTGTTAATAAAGGGATTGGAATGGATAAATTTATAGTTTTGTTGATCATATTTTTCTGGATTTTTTGGTTTTAATTTAGGGATTGGAATGAATAAGTTTAATATTTTGTTGATCTTATTTTTTGAATTTTTTTTAATTTAGGGATTGAATTGAATAAAATTAATAATAATAATTATTATTATTAATTGTTTTTTGGATTTTTAATGATAAAAAGTTATTTTTAATAAATAACATAATTCTTATTATTAATGAAAATGACATTGATTTAAATTTAGTAAATGTGGCAATAACACATCATCATTTTAGTGCCATGTCATTAAATTTTAGTGTCATTTTAGTGTCAAATGATATCAAAGTCAGATCTCTCCCAGTACGATGTAGTTCAGAGACAAACCAAGCGGAAGCTAGTGGTATGTAACCCCCGAGGCCGAAGAGGGCAAAGAATGGTAGCCGAATTCACATCTAAATAAGAGAGATCATGAGGTTGTGAAGGAATGAAACTGGATGGTTGAAGAAAGGGTTATAAGGATTGATTGGTACTACCTATACCAACAAGATGCATCTTCTTTTCGGTAGCCTAACCAATAAGAACTCCATAGTTAAGCGTGCTTGACTTGAAGTAGTATTTGGATTGATGACCTTCTGAGATGTTTCCTGGAAAGCTGTGAGTTTAATACAATTATTTATTTATTTATTACAATTGATGCAATATGAATATTGGTTAAAAAAGTATCATTAATGTTTTCCCTACTTTAATTCAAATTAAATTTTAGTCATTATGTTTTTCAAACAATTATGTTAAGAAGTTATATCATGTGAAATACTATTTTAATAAAATATTAATAAACTATTATTATTATTATTATTGTTATTAATAATTTACATTAATTTAAATTTGACTATATGGCAATGACACGTCTTCACTACCAGTGTCATGTCACTAAAAATTGATCTCAAATTGGTAATGAGACTAAAATCCTAACAAAAAACTTTTAAAAAGACTAAAAACAAGGATTTTAAAATAAGGTGACGAAAACAAGAAGAAAAAAAAAACTAGAAAAAAAGTAAAATTTGTGGACCAAATTTGCAATTAAGCAAAATTAAAATGAAATAAATGTATCTAATGAAATAGCTTTTACCCAGTGGCGGAGTTACTTGGGAGCGGGAGGGTGCCATCGCACCTCTCAAAAAATGACGACTACTTTTTTTTATAAAGGTTCTATATTGAAGCATGATTTCAGCATGATAGATAATCATCCTACTTTATTTTATCAACTACCGTATATATATTCTTACCATTGTTACATGAGTGACTTGCTTAGAAATAAACAATTTGTTTTTAGTAATTTATTTGTTATAGGAAACTCCTAGAGTTATTTTATTTATAAAGTGCAATAATATTAGTATCCGTGAGTATTAATAGAGTATGATACAATTGATTTAAAATTATAATTTATTTTAAAATAAAATAAAAATGTGATGTAACATTGAGTAAAATTATTTGATTAAATAATAAGTATTTATCTAATTAAATTCAAAGGGTATCAAACTATTCACCTAATAACTAATACTAAATTGATTTAAATCAATTATAAAATACTTACTACTAAATACTCAAAGTGTTAACTATAAAATACTTAAATAAATTTTAGTTAAAAAATTCTCAATCAGTTATATAACACTATAAAATACTTAAATAAATTTTAGTTAAAAAATTCTCAATCAGTTATATTTAAAGCGAAGAAGAATTTGATTGAAGACCTTTTTTTCTCTGGTTTATTATCAATCAATATTTTTAGGTTTGTAAATATCAGGTTTGTACTTCAAACTAATTATACATTCATAATTTTTCTTTTTTGGTTTTCTGGTTTTTAAAAATAACTATTATATTAGATTTTTATTTGTATTAGAGGTAGACTAATTTAGATTTTAGTGTTTTGACAATTTAAACTTTGGAATTGATAGTTAATTTATTCATATTTTATCAATGTAATATAAAAATTAAGTTCTTATTTTTTTTAGTTAATAATAATTGATTTATGTATTTTTAAGAGTGATACAATAGTTAAATATTTTAAGAAATAGTATTTTCTTTAAGAGAAAAACTTTTAAAAATAAAAATAAATTATTATTACTATAATTTTAAATAATATTTATCGCACCCCTTAATATTTTGAGCAAGATCCGCAACTGCTTTTATCTCAGTGAATTAGTTGGCTAAGATAATAATTGTTAATAATATGTACTATTTTGTATTAATGGATAGATGTTAGAATCAAGCTTTGAGATATCTTATTTAAGCGATTTTTTTTGCTAACATTCTTTTTTTGTTTTTAAGCCCCTAAAAACTTTATCTATAATACACATTCAATATAAAAATAAATGTAATGACTTACTTATTAGAGCATCTCTAATGGTAGTATTTTCTTTTGAGTTCTCCAGCTGGACATCAATATAATAATTAAATATTGAAACAATTTGTCATGTCATAGTACAGTTGCATTGCAATGTAACTAGTAAAAAATTGTGGTACCCAATCAAATTAATTTATGAGGTAAAGTTGTGGGACCCATTAGGATTATACCAATAAAATAAAAATTAAATAAATTATTTTTAGATGATATGACTGGTGGGACTCATAAAGAACTCAAAAATGGGTTGCACCATTGGAGATGGTCTTACCAACCAAAAAGTTAGCCTTAAAGGATTTATTTATGTAATCAAACTCAATATTATTTCTTTTGGAGATATTTAAATCTTTTGATATGAGCGATAATTATGGAATATCCTTTTTAGTGAGACCTTCCAAAATTATTCTTCACCCATGAATCCATTTTCAAAGAATTCCTTAAACATCACATCTTCGAGAAATCTTAGAACATATGTTTTGTTCAATTTTTTTTAATTTGATACTTAACCTTTGATGCTATACAAAATTTCTCTTCATTTGAATATCCAAATATTTCTTAATTTGTTATTTCTGGTGATGATAACTAAAATAGTTCTTCATATAATGTTACGAATTCTTTATATGATTCTTTTGACAATTCTTCCAATGATACCGAGATTTCCTTTTTGATATATTTCTCACTGTTATCTTCTAGGAAACTATTTTTAGAATATTTACACAAACAAAAAATTCTACTTCTATAACATATATGTGGTTATCTTAACAAAGGTAACATGTATGAATTATTCTATAATCATAGTATTTTAAAAATGTTTTAATAGATAAAATATAAATTTTATTTTTGAAATTTAAAGATCACACATACAGAAGAATTACTCTATTTCCTTTATCACACAACTTACTTAATACTAAGTAAATTATGTTTTAAAAATTTAATAATCATAACAGCTCTCTGTGGTAATGATTACAACTCTTACTAATAATTCCATATCCAACGTATCTACTTCTGTGAAAAAAATATTTTGATCAGGTACTTCATTTCAAGTTCCCGTTAATAATTAATATTGTGATCAGTAACTTCTTGTTACCGTTAACATTCAATATTTTGATCAGTAACTACATGCTATAATATTAAATATTTTAACCAGTAACTTTAGGTCCCCGTTAATAATCAATATTGTGATGAGTAACTTCATGTTTCCGTTAATATTCAATATTTTAATCAGTAACTTCAGCTTCCCGTTAATATTTAATATTATGATCAATAACTTCATGTTCTCGTTAATATTCAATATTTTGATCAGTAATTTAATTTTCCCGTTAATATTCAATATTTTGATTAGTAATAGTTTCATTTTTCTATTTTATATAACTTTCATATTAAAAGAAAATAAATTTATTAAAATTTTATTGCATTTATTTTCCCTTTGCCAAATAATAATTATCATCCATAAAATTATTAACAAAATGATGACGTTCTAATTATTATTAGAAATAAACATTTATGATATGTATGATTATAAAATAAATTATACTTAAGAATTTAGTCATATAATATGAAACATTTTTAATTTTATTGAAATGTATGTTCCCATTTTTAAAACATACTTATTTCTATCATTCACAAGATGAAATTTTAAGAATTTAGTCTTAATTATATTATAGTATATAATAGTTTTTATAAATGTAGTTAATACATTGTATTTTTTTTAAGAAAAAGATCTTGAGATATTGATTTCAAACATAATAATATAATAATGGTAAAAATTATTGAGATATTTATTTTTTCTTATATATGTATGAATAAAACATATGAGAAATCTATTTATTTACCCAACTAATGAGTAGTAACATTTTTCTTTGTCAATAAGGGGATGAAACCACTTGATGCCAGAACTCGCCCCCGAACCGAACTAAACTAGTGGTATAAACCAAAAATAAATATTTTAAATTTCTTATATTATTTTAATTATTTACACTATTTAATAAAAATATATTTTTTATAAAACCCATTTACATTTTCTGTTTGATAAAGATGAGTAGTTTTATAAGTGTCATAAATATCAAATATTCATATTAAATTCAAAAATTATGCAATAATTATAAAAAAAAATTGAACCAATCCAAAAGCAAAACCGCAAATCGAACCAATCCAAACCGAAAGCGCAAAAAACTGCGTTTTGTTTGGATGATTTTTGGACTGAACCGCGCTATTCGGTTTGGTTTGCGATTTTTATTTCACAAAACCGAACCGAACCGAACCGCATATTTAACTTAAGTTTTGAATTTTAATAATTAATTTATTATCTTTCCAAATCCAATTGCACACTGCCACACCTCACGTTTTGAATTTTAATAATTAATTTATTAACTTAAGTTTTGGCATAATCCACTTAGATTTTGTATTTTATTGAGCTACATATATATGTAATTCTGTACTGTCTAATACTGTATTTCATTTATAATGTATTTTTAGTTCTTTACTGTTCTTGTAATATAATTTCTTTTGTATGGCATAATATCATATATTATATTGACATTGAATTACTTTCCTTTTTCCTTTTATTTCAGTACATTTTTATGTTATAGTGTAAACCGCAGTCCACCGAACCGATCCTAACCGCGTTGGTTTTGTTTGGTTTGGTTTGGATGACTTTTTAAAAATCAACCGAACCAAACCGAACCGCATGCATTTTTATCTCGCTGTTAGGATGACTTTTATGCTCAAAACCGAACCAAACCGCATCGCGAACACCCCTATTAATTATCACAAATGGACCATGAAAAATTTAATTATCATAAATTGAAAAATTGAAAATATAACGTAAAGTGGTATTAATAATAAACTATAAATTTATATTAAAAATGATATTAATTGATATTTTACCGTTATTGAAAATTGAAAATTAATAATAAATTAATACCTTTTTCAATTAATATTTTACCGTAATTAACATAATTAATTGAAAATTGAAAATTAATACCACGGTAATTAATGAATTATTATAATAAATGGTCCATTTATAACGTAATTTAATCTTTAAAATTTATTAAAACTGTTTTTTTGTCCAATATCCCACAAAATTAATATTCCATATAAGAGTGATACATATTTTTCAAAATATAAAATAAAAATAAAAATTCAAATGTTGTAATTGTCATTTTCAAAACATTATCATTTTTATTATAAGTTAAAATTTTACCATAAAAAATAACTAAAAATATTTTCGAGAACAAATAAAATGGATGATAAATTTGATAAAAGAATATAAGAATTTGAAGAATACATCATTTATTTTTCATTCCTCGTATATAAATAATAGTAAAACAACGATGAAAGTGTGTTTTCTTAATACATAAAATATGATATTGAATTTCCCACAGCTTATTTATTCATAAAAGTGAATAGCTCATATAATTTTTATGTTCATTCTGTTATTAATATTTTATTAGATGCACGTTTTTTAAAGTAGGAATATTAAAATTGGTTAGAACTTGCTATAAACTATAATATATCATTCAACTTCATATAATTCATATGATTCATTTTTATAATCATGCAACGCCTAATAAAATAATATTTAACTTGATTTTTAAATAAAAAATATAAACTTATAATAATATGTTTAACATAGAAAGTAAATATAATATAACTGTATAATCCGTTTAAACTACATAATGCTATTTTTTAACAAAAAATTATGTTTGTGAAATTTAAACTACCGACAAAACTAAGTAATAATATTTTTGAATTAATTATAAAATAAAAGATAGGTCTAGTAATAATATTATTTTTTTCAAACAAAAATAGAAGACTAATATTCCATATACGAGTGATACATATTTTTTTAAATATAAAATAAAAATAAAAATTCAAAAATGTTGCATTGAAAAGTCTGCATAGATATAGGTATTCATAAAAATAATGAGAATAAATTGCTGCAGTAATGGTTGCATTGGAAAGACTCAGTTGAAGGATAAATACAATCATCTCCTCCCTCTCCTTAATTCTTGTGCAAAATCTGGAAAAAAAATTCTAAAAATAAAAATAAATAAGAACAAAATAAGGGGAAATCAGAACAGAAAATGTAGATCTCTTATACAAAAATATATATCTGCAAAAATCAGAAAAAAATAATTTATGAGTATGAGACAAAATAATTTTTGAGATTTGGTTGAATTGGAAAGACTCAATTGAAGGGTAAATACAGTCCCTCTCCTCCCACTCCTTAATTCTTGTGCAAAATCTACAAAAATTATAAAAATAAAAAAGAACAAAAGAATGTAGATCTTTTGTACAAATATATATATATATATATATATATATATATATATATATATATATATATATATATATATATATATATATGTAAATTAAAAATTAGAAAAAATAATGTATGAGTTTGGAAAAAATAATTTTTGAGATTTTCTAAACTTGATGTATGATTTTGTCACCTATTAAAGAAAAGAAGAAATTGTAGTAACAATTTATAAGTATGGAAGAAGATGCAGGAGAATATAATATGCCATATAAAATCAAATATTTGCTTAGAAATAATATAATTTAATACAAATTAGAATAGAAGTTCCAAAATACATCATTATAGTTAGTGTGTGATTTTTTTTGGACTGAATAACACATAATCAATAGATTAATTTATTAATATCGATTTAAGAAGACTTGAATAATAAAAATTCAAAAAATAACAAACCTGTTTTTGAAGCAAGCAGAACGTCGGTAGTAGCATGTGGGAACTCCGAAAATTTCAACAGCTTCCCAAAAATTCCATCAAGTTACAACCACTTTCACACCTTAACATCAACCACAAAATCAACCATGCAAACAATTAATAAAAAAATATTTTTATATTGCAATACTAAGTTTATTCCAAAATGTATTTTTCATAACAATCCATTAATCATTACAAAAAAAGCTAATAGAAGATAGCAAGATGTAAAAATGTAAAATTAATAGAGATAGGAAAAGGAAAAAAATTTCTTGATAAAGAAAGAGAACCGAAAAAAGGAAAAATTCAATCTTGTTAATGGGAAAAACTCATAAATAACATGCGATAGAATAAATAGAATAGATAAACACTGAAAAGGGAGTTAAGAGAAAAACTCATTGAGAAAATAAATATGTTATGCCAAGAACAATGCCTGAAAAATAAAACAATGAAAAGGGAGTAAAAAAAAAAACTCAGAGAATAGCAATATAATTTTGAAAATCTAATATGCTTTCAAAGAAAATAAAATAGCATTAATAGAAGGAAAATCGGATTTGTTATCAAAGCAAAAGTTGGACTTGTTAGTTAAGACATCCACGTGGCATCATTTGGAGCAAGCTGGATAGTTAAGGTATTTTAAGAACATCTTATTTTCTTATATGATAGATTATTTTAGTAAAGCATTACAATATTAAATTAAATGGTTGATTGATGTATCAATTATCTTCTAAATAAAATACTATATAATGCTACCATTGATTTTATTTTCTCTCAGTGTCATTATTATAGAGATAAAAGATGATATATATGAATTAATTGTTTTATTGAAATGCCAATTCAAGCTGACATATATATTTATTCATTAAAAATAAAATCTATATACATGCATTAATTTTATGGGTAGCTTCTGTCCACCCCTAATATAATGATGATTTTTTAGCACGAGACTTTAACAATTAAGAGGCATTTAGACTGAAACATTTCAATAGTAACTAACAAAAACATATCTAATGTAACCATTAATATTTGAAACCATAGAATAATACCGGTGCTTACTTTATAAGAACTAAGTCAGGTTATAATAGCTAACTAAGCATTCATAACAATAACTAACTTACATCATGGTTTGGTCTAACATACTTAGAATACTAACATAACCTTTTAAAATTTAGTTTTTTTTTTAAGACTTAACTGAAGGACTATTTTGTAAAAAATATTTAAGTTTGGTAATTTCTAATTACTCCAAGGTGAAAAAGAAAAAAATGTTGAGAGATTAGAGAAGAAAATGTGCGATAAAAATGAAACTGAAATACGGAACATTTACATAAAAATAGAAGGTGAAAAAGAAAGAATATAAGAGAGTAGAGATTATAGAAGAAGAAGGAAGATGTATGTGACAAAGAATGCGTGATAATGTTATTAGAGATTTGAGAAGATCGAGACTGAAATTATATGTGTAAGGATGAGAAAATTGTTCGTAATTATAAGGCTAAGGTATTATAGGTTTAAGTTTGGGTTGGATGTGAGTTAATGCGGTTTTGTTAAAAGATGACCCAAACTAATCCAAACCAAATGCGGTTTTTTGCGGTTTCGATTTGGTTTGGTTTGCGGTTTTCTATTGGGTTGGTTTGGTTTTGAGCACCCCTAAGTAGGCCTGATATGTCAAAAAAGATCAAAGACGTGGTTGAAAAGCAATTCAATGCCGGATTCCTGAAAGTTGTAAGTTATCCTCCTTGGATAGCTAACACCGTGTCTGTGCCTAAAAAAGACGGGAAAGTCAGAATGTGCGTAGACTACAGAGATCTGAACCGGGCAAGCCCCAAAGATGATTTCCCTTTACCTCACATCGATGTACTGGTTGATAATACCGCACAATGCAAGGTATTCTCCTTTATGGATGGATTCTCAGGGTACAATCAAATTAAGATGGCACCCGAAGACATGGAAAAAACAACCTTCACAACACCCTGGGGAACCTTTTGTTACAAAGTAATGCCCTTTGGTTTAAAGAACGTAGGAGCTACATATCAACTTGCAATGGTAGCTCTGTTTCATGATATGATTCATCAGGAGATAGAGGTGTATGTCGATGATATGATTGCAAAATCCAACACCGAGGAAGAACATCTGGGTCATCTACACAAACTGTTTGACAGACTCAAGAAATACAAGTTGCGACTGAACCCAAATAAGTGTACCTTTGGAGTGAGATCCGGCAAACTCTTAGGTTTCATCGTCAGCAGCAAAGGTATTGAGGTTGATCCTGCCAAGGTCAAAGCCATTCAAGAAATGCCTATACCCCATACCGAGAAACAAGTCAGAGGATTCTTGGGACGTCTGAATTACATCGCCAGATTTATTGTCCATATGACCATTACTTGTGTGCCGATCTTCAAACTGTTAAAGAAAGATCAAGTGGAAAGATGGAATGACAAATGCCAGTTAGCCTTCGACAAAATCAAAGAGTATCTCCAAAAACCGCCAATCTTGTTACCACCTGTGGAAGGAAGACCCCTGATAATGTACCTAATTGTGTTAGAAGATTCAATGGGATGCGTACTGGGGCAACATGACGAGTCCGGCCGAAAGGAGCATGCAATCTACTATCTTAGCAAAAAGTTTACCGATTGTGAAATAAGATACTCACTACTCGAAAAAACTTGTTGTGCCTTAGCATGGGCGGCTCGCCGACTAAGACAGTACATGCTAAATCACACCACTTTCCTAATCTCCAAAATGGATCCTATCAAGTACGTGTTCGAAAAACCTACTCTCTCTGGAGGAATAGCAAGATGGAAAATGATCTTAACAGAATATGACATTCAATACACTTCACAAAAAGCAATCAAAGGAAGTGTGGTAGCTGATCATCTGGCTCATCAGGCAGTGGATGATTATCAAGCATTGAACTTTGACTTCCCAGACGAAGACATTATACTAGTCAATGACTACAAACAACCAGGACCAGAAGAAGGACCCGAGCCAGGATCCCGGTGGACTATGGTTTTTGACGGAGCTTCTAACGCACTTGGCAATGGAATCTGAGCTGTGATCATTTCTCCTGCAGGAGGTTATACACCATTCACTGCCAGATTATGCTTCAACTGCACTAACAATATAGCCGAATACGAAGCATGTATTCTGGGTCTCAAAGCAGCAATTGATTTAAGAATCAAGTTCCTGGAAGTCTACGGAGACTCGACTTTGGTAATTTACCAAGTCAAAGGGGAATGGGACACGAAGCACCCGAATCTAATTCCTTACAAAGAATATGTGCTGAGTCTGATTCCTTATTTCGAAGAAATCACTTTTGAACACATTCCACGCGAGGAAAATCAACTAGCTGATGCCTTAGCTGCCATGTCATCCATGTTCAAAATCAGGTGGGACAATGAGGCGCCGATAATCACCATTTACAGACAAGATGAACCATCCTATTGCAATGAGATCGATGCCGAAGGAACAGAAGAAAAACCATGGTTCCATGAAGTAAAAAGATATCTCGAAGCTCAGGAGTACCCTGAAGGGGCGTCCATTAACGACAGAAAGTTTCTAAGGAGGTTTGCTGCCAAATTCTTTCTAAGTAATGGAACCCTATACAAACGCAACCATGACTCGACCTTACTTCGTTGTGTAAACAAGAAGGAAGCAGAACAGATTATGGAAGACATACACGATGGTACCTTTGGTACTCATTCAAGTGGACATACAATGGCTAAAAAGATCCTCAGAGCAGGTTATTACTGGTCTACCATGGAGACAGACTGCCATCATCATTCCAGAACCTGTCACAAATGTCAGATATATGCTGACAAAGTACATGTACCTCCAGTCCCGTTAAACGTGCTGACGGCTCCTTGGCCTTTTGCTATGTGGGGTATTGATATGATTGGAGAAATCAAATCTACTGCCTCCAACGGACATCGCTTTATCCTGGTCGCTATTGACTACTTCACAAAGTGGGTAGAAGCAGCTTCATTTGCTTCTGTCACCAAGAATGTTGTGGCCCGATTTATCAAGCACAATCTCATTTGTCGGTATGGCATTCCCGAAAGGATCATCACGGACAATGGCACAAATCTAAACAACAGAATGATTACTGAACTCTGCACACAATTCCAGATCAAACATCATAATTCCTCTCCATATCGACCAAAGATGAATGGCGCGGTGGAAGCTGCCAATAAAAACATCAAGAAAATCATACAAAAGATGACAGTAACCAACAAAGACTGGCATGAGATGTTACCTTTTGCTCTTCATGGTTATCGCACATCTGCGCGTACTTCAACAGGGGCAACTCCATTCTCCTTAGTCTATGGTATGGAGGCAGTTCTTCCAATTGAAATTCAAATTCCTTCCCTAAGGATTATGAAAGAAGCCGATCTAGACGAAGACGATTGGATTCAAACACGGTTAGACCAGATAAACTTGCTTGATGAGAAAAGGCTCGCAGCTATTTGTCATGGTCAATTGTACCAGAAGCGCATGATCAAAGCCTTCCACAAAAAAGTCAAAAGTCAAGCATACCAAACTGGTGGCTTGGTTGTCAAACGCATCATCTTACCACAAGGTGATCCCAGAGGCAAATGGACTCCCACCTATGAGGGACCATTCGTAATCAAGAAAATATTCTCCGGCGGAGCCATGTTGCTTACCACCATGGATGGCGAGGATTTCCCACACCCTGTAAATGCGGACATAGTCAAAAAGTATTTCGCTTGAAAAGAAAAGCTCGCTAAGTTGAAAACCTGAAAGGGCTGCTTAGGCAAAAATGAGCGTCTCGGTGGATTGAAAACCCGAAAGGGCGATCCAGGCAAAAATTAGAGACTAAATAAAATCGTCCCGGTAGGCTGAAAACCTGAAAGGGCAGCCTAGGCAAAAGTTAGCGAATAAAGCGTACAACTATGTTCCATTCAGCTGCCTACTCACCGTCAAGATTCAATACATCAAAGACACCGATCAGTCCAATCACTTTCTTCCAATAAGCGAGGGATGAGATGCTCGAAGACAGATTGGCAATAGCAGAATTGAAACTTGACTGGATCGTTTTCACATAGCTATTTATCTTTATAAATATTTTCCAAAGCTTTATGATAATTTCCTACTACTAGGATTATTGTCTTCCTGTACTAATCAGCCTATCATGGCTTTTTTTCAATGCAGCTTAGGCTCAAAATCAACATTTTCACTTTTTCTGTTTTGAATACGTAAACGTCCCAATGATAATTTTGAATGAACATGTGCATTTGAATATGATTGATGTTTACCAGGAAAAACAGGAATGGCATTCAGGTAATGTCCCAATCATTTGGACATCATCCTGAAACCAGCATCAGAAGAAAAATCCCCAGGAGAAATACATTTCTCAGCAAATTCCTCAATAAGATTTTCTCTCCCAAACGAAGTAATTCGAGAAATCTTATCCCCCAGCAGGGCTGTTCCAGATTACTATCTCCAGAAAGTGTGATCTCCACACCAGGACTTGGTCAGATAGTGCATCGGAGGATTATGCATATTCCTCATTCCCACTTAAAAGGGCATCAAAATCAGAACTTCCAATTACCTTTCATCCCCAAGCGATATTCAAAGATCCTTCAACAGAGCACCATGGTTCTCAAAGAAGGTCCCCAGCCGAGGGTACTCAAACAAGACAAAAGATCATCAACAATCACAATATAGTTATATCCAGATGACTAGCGGGAATTTATTTTCCCAAATAGAAGCTTGACACGCGTACATCATGCATCATACATCATACGCATATCCATACATATTCATACACAACATAACATGCATATTTCTCCTTTAGTTCGAGAATCTCGACACATACATTACATGCATCATAAACATTACATATCACTAACTTGATTTTTTCAGGAAGACGGATGTCTTCAGCAAAGATGTTCTCAATCACGTGCAGTGTTCACCTGAATTCTATAAGCAGTCCTCTCAGATATAATCAAACCGAAGATTCATTCTGAAAAGATCTTTCTTTCCAAATCACCTATCAACTCAAAAACAAGCAACAAAGATCAAAGCTGATACCTCAGACGGTTCCAGAACGATCTACCATCGAAGATCTAAAGCTGATACCTCAGACGGTTCCAGAACGATCTACCATCGAAGATCTAAAGCTGATACCTCAGACGGTTCCAGAACGATCTACCATCGAAGATCTAAAGCTGATACCTCAGACGGTTCCAAAACGATCTACCATCGAAGATCTAAAGCTGATACCTTAGACGGTTCCAAAATGATCTACCATCGAAGATCTAAAGCTGATACCTCAGACGGTTCCATAATGATCAACTTCCAAAATCTAAAACGGAAAAATTTTGGACAAATTCCGTAACGATCATCCTCCTAGACTTAAAGCGGTAACCTTGGACGGTTCCGAAACAGTCAACACAAAGACTTTCAAATCCATCATCAAGATATAATCAATGGATTCATTTCGATGAGCAAACCATCAAACACATTTGCCAGGTGGCATCTGAAAGCCCATCTCAGGTAATGTTCTGATCTGCCAAACAGCATTTCTAACACAAAATTCAAAAACAACTTCCAACATCTCTTCCGATCAAGGTAAGTGCAAATTTTCAGGGCATCTAAAATATTCAATCATCTTCCACCTTCAGATTTCAGACAATCTCTTCAGGTTTAAGAAGATTGAATATGGGCAACTGTTATACCCCAAAATTTGCCCGTATCTTTTTTTCAAGAAAATTCCAATCTAAAAATTAGGAGTTTCATATAATCATGGATTTTTATTTCATAAATATCCTGACATATGAAATACTTAGTTTTTAGAATTTTTCTTATACAGTATTTTGGCTCGCTGTCGAATTTATTCTTACGCAAACGCCAGTTACTGTTTATTACTTCACACACGCTATTTATTTGATATTTATTTACAGATAAATAGTACTAACGCAATTGGTACAGAATTAAATCTTTTGCAGGCGCAGAGTCGAGGGTTCATACTGTACTGGTAACAAGTACATTATTACTAATTTTTGTTTCCCACTAAATTTTGTACTATATTCCATTATTTTCAAAATCTCTTCAAATCTCTTTTTTCAAAAATCAAATCTTAACTTTATTCTATACATCTCCTTTTCCCAACACTATCATACACTTTCTTTCAAATCTTACTTCCACTCAAATTTTCCTTTTTTTTTGTACGGAATCACTTCATTCCCCAACATCTCTATCCTTCTTTTCATTCTATAAATACCTCTCATTTTTTCCATAAAATCTCATATCAAATGCTAAATCATCTCTCAAAATTCTACTTCATATCCATTCTTTCTTCTTCCCCGACAAAATGGCGAAGCGGTGGGAAACGTGTTTTCTTATGGTCATCACCGCTGTGGTGGTAATCATGTCTTTCTTCTGTCTACATAGTCCTGAAAACTGTGGACCTGGGATGCTTGCACTCCCAATCATCTACATGTTATTGTTTGTAGCATGGGTTATCAATCGTCATTCTTAAAGTCTGTCGTATCTCTTATTTCTTAAATGTACCGTTTACTCGTCGTACTGTTCAATATAGTATGTAATATTTGTACTGTCAGTATTAAATGTTGTACTATTTGTCATACTGTTGCTTAATTATTCAGATAATATTTTGTGTGTTTTCTGCCAGTCAAATATTTATTTTTCTGTGCATTAAATGTTTTTCAGGGATATTATCGGGAAATTTGCTCGCATATAGTAAATATTAGTTATTTATTATGTCTGTGTTTTTAACAAGTCATGTAAATAAACTTTCATCTTTCATATAAAACAAAAACAAAAAAAAGAAAATTAACTTTGACTGTTGATTTTTCACTCTAACTGCTACATTAATACCCGAACAGTCAGTTGACAGTTAAACTGCTGACAGTATAATTCTCAGTGTTTTGTACCATCAATCAAATCAATCTTTTGCAATTCAAAATTCCAAGATTTTTTTCCTAGAAGTCTTCTGAATATCACATGATTAGCAGAGACTCAACACTGCACAAAAATCAAGTACGCTTAACTGTCTCCTACACAAACAGTCCCTGACTAGGGTTTCTTGTTTTTTCAGGAGAAACAAGTTTTTGAGACTTCAAATGGATTTCATGGACCTCCATATATCTCAAAGTACCATCATACAAATTTTCAAACTTCAATTCACTCAGACGCACCTTCAGCAGCTCAAACAGTCAACAGACGACCCGTTTGACCAAAAAGTCAACAAACAGTCAAAAATGAAATTTTTTGTCAACATCCATATTTTGTCAAAGGATTCATCATTTGATCATTGGATGATCATAATTCATCAAGGAAAGATCAAAAATCAACAAAACCCTAAGATTCAAAATTAGGGTTTTCTCTTAAAAAGTCAACTGAACTTTGACTAGTCATAACTCTCTCATCCTTCATCCAAAAAATTCAAACCAAAGATCATTTTGAAGGAAATTCAATTATCTTTCAAATGAAATTGATCCCATGGTCATTACATTCACCATTTGAAAAATATGAACAAAGACATTACAGGTCATTTTCAAAGTCAACAAAAAGACACTTTTTTCAAAAGGACACACAAGGAGCATCAAAAATCATTTTGACATGAGACCAAAGACATTGGTTATAGGACTCTTTGAGGTTTCAAAAAAGTGCAAGTTCTCTTCCATATGACAAAAATTGAGGGATTTACACCTTGTTGAAGTTGGATAAACTTTGGGAAAATGCATAAAACCAACATTGCTCAAAAATGTATTTTTTCCAAATGGGGCCAAGTTTTCATGGTTCAAACATGTTTGCCATGATATTATGGGCTTCCCACGACCAAGACAAAGCCCACACCATTTTTATTCATTTTTGGTTTAATTTTATCCTATTTTAAGATTAAATAAAAATGGAAAAGGGAAGGATAATGGATAGCTTAGTTTCTAAGCATGAGTCATCCAAGAATCTTTAATTTTCTGCAGAAGATTGAAGTACAAGGCAAGAGCATTGAAGAGGAGCAAGGCTTGGTCAACAATTCAAAGGTTTTAATATTTAAAAAATCAAGAATTCAACAAAGGCAACCAAAAGATTCTTGGCTTGGATTCTAAGCACTCTTGGCCTATAAATAGCTTGGCATACATCAACAACAAAGGGAGCCACGAAAACAGCAAGAGAGATAGCCATCAACTTCACAAAATTCTCAAAAAATCTCCAAACTTTGTAATTTTCATTTTCATATTTCCAATCAATATCAATACAAAATAAGCTTTCCAATCATCTTCTGAGATCATATAGAGTAAGAATGAACCCTTAATATGGTCTCATGAGAGTCGTAACACGTGTATAGTGTTCTTCATATTCATACATAATTAATTTTTGTTTTCCTATATTTAATCAACCTCAATATAATCTAATCATTCTAATGAGTTCATGAGACCCTATAGGGCAGGTCTGGACTTTAACATGTTGGTTTCCACGTGAAAATTGCACAACACCATTGATGAGTGTTCATGCATGTTCAAACTTTAATCTCTTCGAATCCATAGCTACAACACTCAAATAGCAAAACTAACGCCACCATCGTGTTCAGGAGATCATTTTAAGTCGATCTGGGTCCCTTTTGTTTTTGTTCATAGCTGTTTTTGTAGGTTTTCAAATGCATGGAAATCTGAAAGAAAATCCGCAGGAAATTCCGCAGGTAAATCTGCAGCTAATTCCGCAGGTAAAAGGAAGAAGATGATGAATAGTGACGTTGAATCCTTGACCAGCACGCGTGGCAGATTCTCTTCCTCTCATTCGTTGGTCAGCCAGCATGGACTTTGAATATCTGAATGATCACGTGCTCTGATTTCCATGTGGCTATGATGTAACCTCATCCTACCGCCATTGGATCTTCTCAACTCTCCATCTAACGCTCTCAGCCTTGCAGACTCAACATGAACTCTCAGTCCTTTACCACACAGGATCTTTCCTTTAATATTTTATTTTCTATTTTATTTTAATTTCTTTGATTAAATTAATTAAAAATAGTTTAAAAAATCTAAAAAATACATAAAAAATATTTTTAAGTTTCTAAAATAATGTTTTATTTTTTGATATAAAAATATTTTATTTTTCTTCATAATTTAAATATTTTGTATAATTAATTAGATAATATGCATATATTTATCTTTTAATTATTTTCACCCAATCAAAAATCATAAAAAAATTGTTCCTTATATTAAATATTGTTTATATATTATAAACTAATTTTGTACATATTTTGAATAATTTTCTCTTTAAGTTTTAATTATTTGTATAATTATTTGTATAATTATGTATTAATTAACTTAATCAATTTCAAATCAATTTCAAAAATTCAAAAAAAATTAGTTTTGTTTTAAAATTAATTAACAAACCTTTTGAACATATTTTGAACTTAATTTCTAGGTTTAAATCTATTCTCATCCTTTTTCCTCATTTTTTTAATCATGCATTAATTATAATTAAAATAAATCATTAAAAAATCCAAAAACATTTCTTTTATTTTCTTGCAATTTAAATTCCTAGATAAATGTATAGGTTGCCAAATTCATGTAAATAGCGTAGTTTACATTTCCTGCACAATCGATGTAATAGCGTAGATTTATTTTCCGCATTTTACATTCCCGCATTTTAAATTCCAGCACATATAAACTGCGTGTATGCCAAAGATAAAATTGAATCGTTAGATCACTAACTTCAAAGATAAAATATCTGAATCCAAACACAATCACATTTGCACCTCTTAGGGTAATCCCTTCTCATTCTTTTCAAAAGTCAAAGAAATCAAGTTCAACTGTTTCGAATCGAACTTTTGTTTATATCCGGTGAAAGGATAGATTTTTAAAGGGAATAGGATAAAGACCTTATAACTCAGGGTAGACCTCCTAATTTGCTTGCTCAAATCAAAACAAACAAATCTCTCATATATCATTGTTTTTCAAAATAAAACTTTCAAAAAGACAATACTTTGTATATATCCAAACAAGGATCATTACAAAGTTAACGTTCTTTTTTCAAAAACATCTTTTGAAAGATAAAAACACTTTGTATACATCCGCACAAGGATCATTACAAAGTCAATTTACAAAGGTATTTGAAACCACATACGAGCATTTAAAAGCAATTGAAAACAAGTGAGCTAAGCAAATTAAAGAGCCCATGGATAACCATGGATACAAAGGGTGCTAACACCTTCCCTTGGTATAACCTACCCCCTTACCCAGAATTTCTTAAAGGTCTTTTTTCTGTTTCTTTTATAAACCTTTCCTTAGTTGGATAAAATAAAAGGTCGGTGGCGACTCTCTGATTTTCAAATACGAAAGCAGAAACAAAAAAAAAAGAGTCAGTTCACGTATCTCTCCGCGAGAGGTATGGCCAAAAACGGAGGTCCACAAGGTCTCAAAAAACTTGTTCTCCTGAAAAAAAACAAAAACCCTAGTTAGGGACTGTTCGCGTAGGGGACAATTAGGCGTACCTGATTTTTGTGCAGTGCTGAGTCTCTACTGATCATGTGATTATCAGAAGACTTCTAGAACAAAAATCTTGGAATTTTGAAATGCAAAAGATTGATTTGATTGATGGTACAAAACACGGAGAATTGCACTGTTAGCGGGTTTGACTGTCAACTGGATGTTCGGGCATTAACGTAACAGTTAAAGTGAAAATTCAACAGTTAAAGTTAATTTTTTTCTTTTTGGGAAATATGGTTTATCTGCCTTGTACATAGCCCAAGGTTGTGGCTGACTTAATGATGAAGGACTCACTGGGAGAGTTTTATTCTGCTAGAGGTTTTAACATACTGTTTTATTATTATGTTTATGTTTTTTGGAAGCTAACCCTTTCCAGGGGTTTTAACTCAGCTGGAGAAATAGTCTATTAAAAGACTGGATTTTTGGAGGCTAACCCTTTCCAGGGGTTTTGACTCTTTTGGGGAATTTATCTTTTAAAAGAATGAATCTTTGGATTAGAATGAGTGATTTTGGAGGCTGACCCTTTCTAGGGGTTTTTGTTAAAATGAAAGAATGATTGGAGGCTAACCCTTTCCAGGGATTTTTGTTAAAATGAAAGAATGATTGGAGGCTAACCCTTTCCGGGGATTTTTGTTAAAATGAAAGAATGATTGGAGGCTGACCCTTTCCAGGGATTTTTGTTAAAATGAAAGAATGATTGGAGGCTAACCCTTTCCAGGGATTTTTGTTAAAATGAAAGAATGATTGGAGGCTAACCCTTTCCAGGGATTTTTGTTAAAATGAAGGAATGATTGGAGGTTGACCCTTTCCAGGGGTTTTTGCTAAAATGGCAGAAAGATTATCTAGTGGAGACTTCTTGTTTAAAGCCCAAGATTAAGGCTGACTCTGACTGAGGATAAGCAAATATGGATCCTAGACTCTGCTAAGGAAGATTGATGAAGATAAGACAGAGACTGTCCATGTCTCTCATTCCAAAAAGTGTACTCAATATGAAATTGAGACAATATTAGCTTGTTTTAAGTCTGGTTTAAAGGATGGAAGAAACTCACCAAGATAGGCTAAAAGGTAACTAAAGACCTGTTCCTATGTTTATAAGAAACCTGATGGGTCCTTGTATACAAGCTCAAGAGGAAGCTGGAAATGCTTTTAAGAAGCCTGTGGGTCCTTGTACAAAGCCCAAGAGGAGGCTAATCGAGGGTCATCGAGGGTCCTTGTTATAGCACAAGAGAAAGCTGTGGTTTTGAACTTATTTTGGCTCTAAGCAAATGGGTAAGAGGTTTCACCGGGAATAATTCCTCTTTGGGTGGATGTGTCCTAGTTTTTGTTCTAAGGCTTTTGCCAAGATGTTTCACCGGGAATAATTCATCTTGGGGGTTTGAACTACAGATCTCTAATTAGGGAAGAGCCTTCACCGGGAAGACATTCTCAATCCTAGGCCATATTCCTATAATATATATATATATATATATATATATATAGTTTAACTATCCTAGGGTTTACACTCAAACGTAGTTCTAAACAAAATATAAACAGTTCTATATTTGCCAGTAATTTAAATAAAGACTGTAAATTGAAAGCTTGTAAAGCCTAACCTGGATGGAGTGGAGGCCTTTGAAGAAGTATGTACAAAGCCTCAACAGCAATTTTTGTTGTTTTGTTGATAACAGTTGAATATTTATGATAAACAGTTAAGGGTTTTGAAAACAGAAGAAGTGAAGATGGACAAAGGTCCATAGGTATCTGAAGAGTTTCACCGGGAATAATGCCCTTTAAATACCAGAAGAATGTTTTGAAAACAGAAAGAAGATTTTGGAAATACAGTTTCTGAAAACAAACCATGAAAAGAAAAAGGTGTTGGGTCTTACACTCTATTAGAGGCCCAAAGAAATGATTTACTGTTTATAAAAACAGTTGAGGAGATACAAGGTTTTGTTGTTTGACAATCCTCGATCGTCTGTTTATTTTGAAATACGAAAACAGTTTTGAATTTTGACAAAAGTCAACTTAATTAGGGTAAAGATGAAATCTAAACCTAATTGAGACCTAAATGGCTTAGGGTTTTATCACAAAATATTTATGAAGTATTAGGTTTTTGAAAAGTTAAATGAAAATATATATATTAAAACATATTTTAAACACTAAAACAACGTCATTTTCAACGTAATAAAAATGTACAAAATAAATAATATTTTTGTGACTTTTTGATTTATTCATGAAGTATATATATTAATCAACAAGTGTGTGAAAAATGAAGTGAAAATGACTTATTTTAATAGGTGAAATAATTGGTTGAAGTTGTGAAGAAAATAAGTGAGAAAAGTGATAAAAAAATGGTTTTGGCCCTAGGGAGGCTCGAACCCACGCCCTTAATGACCACCACTCAAAACCTGACCAACTGAGCTACGCGCTCAGTTTGTATAACATACACAATGAATTGATTATATTTTAAAAAGGCCCAGGAGATTCAAATTTGCGCGCCACCATAGTCATCTTCTTCCTTGAGCTCGTGAGAATTCAAAATTCTAACTCTCTGGTTTCTCAACCAAATGGTACGATGTAAACACCAATTTTGCTCGTTTTTGGACGAGGAACATGATCATGGGTTCAGAATTCATTTATTCTAAGTGTAGCTAACTAATTTCAGTATGAACACGAAGAACACATAAACCCTAAATTTAAAATTAAATGACAAACAAGATGAATAAATGAATGATGATAGAGGGTTTTCAATCCTTTGATGATGCTGAAAAAGATAGTATCGAGCTATATGAGAAAGAATACTCAAATAAGTGGGTTGGAGTTTGAAAAAATACCTCTGAAAATGGAGGTCGTGAGGTTAATGAGGGACACCTGGGCTTGTTTGAGTGATCCTAAAAGCTTCCTTGGGACTCAGTGATGCTAACTGAATGCTTATTGTGACTTCAATCCTTCAGAATTGCTCTACCCGACACCTTCGATTTGAGCTTCAAGTGGACATGGAGGATGATGAATCTTCAGTTACAAGTAGATTCCAGGAATGTACTCCAAAGCAAGTCCAGCAGGACCAGGAGCAGCTGCTAGGTAATCCTTCTGGAGATCCCGAAATTCAGCTTGCACTTCCTCAACAAAAGTTGTCCACAGCTTTCCAGCGGCTACATGATCCATCTTGGAGTCATGAGAAACCTTCAGAGCATCTAACCCTGTCCATACCTTATACTTCAACAATTCAAAACGAATATCAACAGAGGGTTTTGGAGGGTTGAGGACGGTTATTGGATCAACTGGGTTGAGAATGAAATAAGGTTCAGGGGTTCTATCAAACAATGAGGTGATAGAAGAGAATGGAGGGGGTGAAGATTCTTCTTCATTTTCAGAATCAATGATAGCAACCAGAGGGTCAGAAAAAGTGGATGGTGATGAAGGGTCATTTATTGGTGAGATTGGTTTAGGAATGGACATGGTTGAATGAGGTTGATTAGTGGAAAAGATATTTTCAGATGGAATTTGTGGGAAGATAACAATTAGAGATTGGGGGTTCAGAGTTAGTTCAGAATGAAGAGGGCGTTTTCTTTTTGTGGAGGTGGAAGAAGATGGAATTTCAGAAGATGGTTGTGTTATCTGAGGGGGAAGGTCAGAAGAAGAGTGTGAAATCGAAGTGTCTACATTATCTATGTCTTCTATGAGCTTCTGAAACTGTTCAGAAGTTCTGGAAACTTTAAGAGATTCTGTTGATATTTGTTCAGAACTGCTAATAGGTACAGAGTCAGAGATAACAATACCTAAAGGTTTCTTCTACTTCTTGGCTTTCTTTGCAGCAGGACCTTCATCAGTAACCTTTCTCTTCTTCTTTTTATCCTTCTTGATTACATCACCCAAAGATGGAAGAGTTCTTCCATGAATCCAAGCATGATCAACTTCTGACTGGTCTCTTACAGAGGATTCCAGATGGAGTTGAACAGATTCTGATAATTCTTCCTTGAACATCTGAGGGAAGTCAGCAACTAGAGTTCTTTTGGTCAGAATATCAGGAATCACCTTTGGACTGGAGATCACCTTTTTAATAAATTGCATTCTTCTCAACGAGTGAGCAGTCAGAGTACTCCCATGAACAATAGTCAGATCTTGAATAGAGCCAGCTGCTCTCAGAGTATCAATCAGACCACTCTTAGTCAGAACGTGTGATATCAATCTTCCCATAGGAATGGTATTCTTCTTAATTTTGGGATACTTCAGATGTTCTGCCTCCCTTAATTCTTTCACATGAGTACACAGATGATTGAACAGAACTTGAGGCAAATTGATTCTCATACCCTTTCCAATGCAGTACAGAGGGAACTGCTGATCTTGACTGATGTAGGTTGTGTAACACCCCATATTTTCTAATTCTAATTTAATCGGAAATTAAATTATTATTTAGAATTATTTTGGTATTTTGTTGAATTATTGGAGAATTATGGATTAAAGGCCATTGGGCCGGATGGTGAGATTAGTAGTATGGGGGTGCTAAGGGAGTAAGCCCATTACTAACTATTTTATGTTTTCATAAAATAAGGAAAATAAGGAAAAAGAGTCAAAACGTGAAAAAGGAGAAGTTGGAGAGAAGAGCTGAGGAACGTAAAGAGGAACCAAAGAGAAAGAGGACCAAAATCAAGAATTTGGCTAAGGTAAGGGGGGACTCTTCCAATTGCCATCTCTTATCGTGTTATGAATGATAGGGCATGATTAGGGATATTTTTTGGGTCAATTTGATCATATGTCAGAGTTAGATTTTGGAATAATTTTAATAGAAGTTGAATAATTGATGAATACCTTTGTGAATTCTATATAGAATTGTATGTTAATTTATGTTTGTGTTGTGGGTATTGTATCAATTGTTGTGTTATTACGTTCTTCCATGAACACTGAATCTGAGTTATGGATTTCCAATAATTGGATAGAAAGTTAGGTTTTAATGTGTAAAAATGACATAGGATAATAGATTGATGAAATTGGATGAATACCATATGTTAATGTGTGAAAAGATGGTGTTTTAGACTTAAAATTGTAGCCTGTTATGAGTGAAAACGAGTGGAAAACGGACTGATGCAAAATTGCATATTTTTGGAGGAATACTGGTGAAATGCGTATGAGAATTGGTGATACGCAAATGGGATGAGGCCATAGGCGTATGGGTGTGTTGATACTCGTATGGGAAATTTCAGTGTAAAAATAGTTATGTTGATATGCGTATGGGATGGCTGATACGCGTATGGGTTTGAGTGATATGCGTATGGGAGGTGCCATACGCGTATGGCCCTGTGTGTTAAAATTCTATTTTGTGATTTTCTTCGAAAGTTCAATGATGCGTAACTTTTGATCCGTAACTCCGTTTTTAGTGTCGTTTCGAGTATGATGAACCTTATGAGATAACCTATGAGTTTAAATGATAAAATGAGGTGTAGCTTTAAATTAATTGTGAATTATGAATTTATTGCTTGATGAATGATGTATTATACATATATATGATGAGATATGACAATACATGCTATGTTTTAAACATGATTCGTATGATGATTTGTTTGATTGTGTAATGGAGCTCATGAGATATTTCATGTGATGATTTTTGAGAATTGTACAATGATGATTGACTTGTTTTGGAAGATGTGAATACATGTATATTCTTACTTTTGATGATGATGATGATTAGTGTAATACATGTATGTTCTGTAATGATGGTGATGATGATTGATTTGTGATGAATGATGCTGATATATATAAACATGCTTAAATGATGATGATGATGATGATGATGATTATGATGATGATGATGATGAAATGAGTATAAGATGATGCTACTCATAGAATGATGATGATGAAAGTATGTTGTATATATGTTTGCATGCATTCATAAACATTGATGAGGGCTGAATCCTAATGATGAGAGGATTCAGTGAAGGGAAATATTCCCATTGTGTGGAATCTGTGCTGGCAGGGCCGTATCTGGATGATGATAGATCGGTCGGTGGATGATTTCCACTGGTGATGTTTGGTACCACATGCATAGAGTCAGTTGTATTCATATTCATGAATTTGATAACATGACTGAATGTACTTCATTGTTATGATTGGTGTTGTGTGTTTGTGTGATGATGGATTATCTGAATATAGATGGATTGGGTGAATAATATAACTATTGATGTGTTGTTATTTATAATGCAATAATATTTGTTAATTGCGAATGAGGCTCACCCTTACACTATGTTTTTCAGATTGAGGATAGCGGCTTCGACTCGGTGAGGATTAGCTCATGAGTCAATGTGTCAGTTGGCGTCGGGTGTCATGCTCTGATAGGTGCAACACTGGGGGAAACGATGTTTTTGAGTTTATGATAATAACTCTGTTTTGCTTAATTTATTTGAGGTTTGAAAGCATTGACGATGTAATGCTAGTTTTGATGATTTATTCCGCTGTGTAAACATGAGATATTTACTCTATGAGTTATGTTAAGATGTTTCTTCCGTGAATGCATGACGTACGAATGATGATGTTTATTTATATTTAATTGTGACGCCCTTGTGCATGTTACTCTGATTTTAAATTTTTAAATTGCCGCGGGGTTTAGAAGGGTGTTACAGGTTGCAGAAACTGTTGATTTTCTGTGGTTGAAAGATCCCAGAATGATCTTCTCCCAAACTCTGTAAGAAGGCTTTAGATCTGTAGAGTGGGGTGAACCTTTTCCAGAAGTAAATATCTCTGGATGAACTTTTTCCCAATCAATTCTTCTAGGGAGAGAACCAGTTATTCCACCCAAACCTTGGAGGTTATATAACTTCCTTATCAGATTCTCAGTAATCACAACTTCTTGCCCTAGCACGAAGGAGATAATGGCGTTTGAGGTTAGGGTAGCGTGAGTCCAAAACTCCTTAACCAAAAGAGGATAAACCGGTCCAATAAGACGATGAAAGTAATTTGCCCATCCTTGAATCAACATGTCCGTCTTGATGTTGAAGTCGTGTGCTTGCAGATTTTCAAAATCAACCATAGATTCACAGAGAGCTTCCAGGTTTGCATATGGAATTAAACAGGTCTTCAATGGATTGAAGACATTTTGTTATTGCTGTTGTTGATGTTGTTCTTGAGAGGACGAAACATTGCATTGAGTATTTGATGAAGAACCCATTGAAGAACACTTGAGATTATTGATTTTCTTTGATTTAGGGTTTTTATGTGTGAAAAGAGGGAAAGTGAATATGAAATGTGTTTAAATAGACACAAACGTGAAAACAAAATGTAATGAGATTCTGAATGCAGAAGGTTCCAAAATATGAATCAATCACATTTAATGTTGAGAGACGTTAAAGGAGATAGCGTGAAATTTGAAAAGATTTGCACAGTTACCTAAAGCAGCATCTCATCAACTGCACGCATGCTTGTCCCTTAAGAATGAACACGTGGTCATCATCTGGAATAGCTGGTGACAGCTGTTTTGCTTTAACAGAAGTTCTGGATCATACTTAGACATATGAAACGTTAGCAATAGCAGAATCAGAGTGTCTAAGTGATCAAACATAACTAGAACATCTGATAAAAGAATAAATAACCATTTCAAATCTAATCCATATTTCAAATCTTCTCAACACCTTCATTCTGGGCATAATTCCATACTGATGTTCTGCAGAATGAACTTGAACCTATCTTCAGCAATGGGTTTTGTAAAGATATCAGCCCACTGATGTTCTGTATCAACAAAGTTTAAATAAAGAACACCCTTCTGAACATAGTCCCCAATGAAGTGATGTTTAATATCTATATGTTTAGCTTTAGAATGTAAAATAGGATTCTTAGATAAACAAATAGCAGAAGTATTATCACAAAATATAGGAATGTTAATCTCATATATCTGATAGTTTTCTAGCTGACTTTTCATCCAGAGCATCTGTGTACTACATCCAGCAGCAGCAACATATTCTGCTTTTGTGGTAGAGAGGGAAATTGTGGCTTGCTTCTTGCTGTACCAGGAGATCAGGTGACTTCCCAGAAACTGACAGCTTCCAGAAGTTCTTTTCCTTTCAACTTTATCTCCAGCGTAATCAGCATAACAATATCCTACTAAGTTGTATTCTTCAGATCTTCTGTAGACTAAACCAACATTAGTAGTACCTTTCAGATATCTAAGAATTCTCTTAACAGCAGTTAAGTGAGATTCTCTAGGATCTGATTGGAATCTAGCACACAAGCATACACTAAATAAAATATCAGGTCTAGAGGCAATTAAATATAGAAGAGATCATATCATACCTTTGTAGATCTACTGATCTACCTTCTTGCTTACCTCATCCTTACCTAATACACATGTTGGATGCATTGGAGTCTTTGCTTCTTTGCTTTCATCCAGATTGAACTTCTTCAGAAGCTCTTTGACATACTTGGTATGATGAACATAAGTCCCTTTAGAAGTTTGATTGATCTGAATGCATAGGAAGTACTTTAGTCCTCCCATCATGCTCATCTCAAATTCTGCCTGCATAGACTTAGCAAACTCCTTTCCAAGTGTAGCATTAGATGTTCCAAGTATAATATCATTCACATAAATTTGACAAATTAAAATATCCTTTTTAAAGGTTTTACAGAAGAGAGTTGTGTATACTTGTCCTCTGGTGAAACCATTATCCAGAAGGAAAGAACTTAATCTTTCATACCAAGCTCTGGAAGCTTGCTTCAATCCATATAATGATTTCTTTAATTTAAAAACATGTTCTAGAGACTTAGGGTCTTTAAAACCAAGAGGTTGGTGGACATAAACTTCTTCATCTATATAACCATTTAAGAAGGCACTCTTAACATCCATCTGATACAGAGTGATGTTATTTTGAGTGGCAAAAGAAATCAATAGACGAATAGATTCTAACCTGGCCACTGGTGCAAAGGTTTCTGTATAGTCAATGCTTTCTTGCTGACTATAGCCTTGAGCAACCAGTCTGGCTTTGTTTATGATGACTTCACCTTTCTCACTCATCTTTTTTCTGAAGACCCATTTTGTTCCAATGATATTAAATCCTTTTGGTCTTGGAACCAAATCCCATACATCATTCCTTGTAAACTGATTTAACTCTTCTCGCATGACAATTATCCAGTCAGTATCTTCCAGAGCTTGATCAACAGAAGTTGGCTCAGTCAAAGACACTAAACCAAATTGACATTCTGCATTGTTCTTCAGTAATGTGATCGCGACTTTACGTGTCTATAAATCTGATAACTGCAAGTGCACAGTCGTGTCGTGTAGTTTTAAAAGATATCGAATCCACAGGGACTATGAATCGATCTACCGTTATCTAAGGTTACTATGTAAAGCTAGGAGTACTAAAATTTCGATTGTTCCTAAGGGAAAGTGATTGTGAGAAAAATAAAGAATAATAATAAAAGATAGGTATCAGTATGTATTTCGTTTAACTAAAGGCAATCCGAAGGTTCATTGGCTTTTGCATAATTAAATTAAAAATCTTTACTAATTCCAATTGATTAAAAATCCTCGTCTCAAACTTTCGCTCTGTTGATTCAGACTACTATCCTAATCCTAATGTACGCTTTCGCCATCCCATTAGATTTTAGAAGAGCTTTTTGGAAACAATGTGATTAATAAAATGCCTATTTTACGAGGTTGTTATCTATTTAAATCTCCTAATCTCAAACTTTCGCTCTGTTGACTCGGAACATGCTAATATCCCTAACGTACGCTTTCGCCATCCCGCTCGAGTGTAAAAACAATTTTTGAAAATAAATAAGTTCCAATTAGTTTTAATACGCTTTCGCCATCCTTAAAACTAATGTCCTATGTCTACTATCCAGTTAAAGATCTCAAACTTTCGCTCTATTGATTTTAACCTTTGACCGTCCTAATCCCTCAAACTTTCGCTCTATTGGTTTTAAGACTTACTAATTAAACTAGACATATAAACCAAAAATAAGTGATAATTAATAAAACATAATTTAAGCCAATTTATTTCGGATCCCTACGGTTAACTTACTTTACATACCGACACCTTTAGTATTTTAGCCAGACATATTAATACGATTAAACATACATATATTGGTTCGGTTCATAATAATAAGCATATTAAATGGCATATAATATATCATGCAGATAAATAATATAAATAAGGCGGTAAATAAAAAAACCTGAATTAAAATAAATCTGGATTGAATTGAATCTTGAAGTACTCGAACTTCCACCACAGGTTGGCTGGATCGTTCTTCGGAATTTAAATGGCAGAAAATAAAAACAAGGAAAATAAAGCGATAAATCTAACGTAAGGCTAGATCTATGAAAAGTTCACAACAATTTCCAGTGTAGAAATCGTTGTGAGAAAATAGACGGTTAAATGAAAACAGAATAAGGAAAAGCAGTTCGCGGTACAATTTCGGCAGCACTTCGTTGGCAGGAAATCGGACAGATTGAAGTGAGATAGCAGGTCCTATTTATAGGAGGGGATTTGCAGTTGCTTTGCGTGAAAAGAGGAGATTCTGCAGACTTGGACGTGGAGACGTGCGTCTCCTATTCTTCAGGAACTGGGTGCGTGACTTGAGACGTGCGTCTCAAGTGGAGAGGATTTAGGGAGGTGGAGACGTGCGTCTCCCTTTTTGCTGAGGTGGCAGAGACGTGCGTCTCTGCTAACTAGTGTGGCCTGGTTGCTTTCCTTCGTGGGCTGGATTGCTCTTTTGGGCCTTTTTGGGTCCTAATTGCACCCTTCTTTCACTACAGCACCCCTTTTCGTCTTTTAAGCATAAATATTGGTCATTTAAGCTCGATTTTCTTTCCTTTTCGCAAATAGTCGTAATTGAAGTGTAAAACCTGAAATAAAGCAAATACACACGTAATATCATAATAAATTAACATAATAAATGGAAAATGCTATAAATATCTATGGATTTTAGGCTAAATATACGATATAAAATCGTGTTATCAAATTCCCCCAGACTTGAACCTTTGCTTGTCCTCAAGCAAAATAAGAAGATAAAGATAAATGAAACACACTTCCACCACGTCGTTCAGTCATACTTAGCTACATAGTGTTCTTATTCGGAAGTAACGAATCTTAGCAATAAACCTATAGTAACAACACTAAACAACTCCCAGTATGCATACCAATCCGAATCATGCCATTATAGCTCGACCTATTTGACTTGTCATCATGTTTCACCCTTTTCATTCGCGCGCAATCACATTAAGCCCATTATCTTGACACGCACATAGCAGAGTAGTCGGTTAGTGACTATGATCCTTCTCATGGAGTTCTGGCACAATATGTGGTATACTCCTTAGCATTCACTTGTAGATTGTGGGGAATCGGACAATAGTCCTTCCTACCAAGTTCATTACCAGATGACTTCTGAACCAATCGACAGTGAGTTTTTAAATTCTTTGTATATGAGATTTGCGACCGTTAGGTTAAATGAACTTGTGAGGATCACCTTACTTAGTAGGCACATTTCTTCTTATAGTTGAACACATAATTATTATGAGGATCATACACTTATATTCATCGACTCTCTGCGTAGTTTGTATCTAAGACGGTGCCGACTGCTAGAATAAACTACTAAGGGTTATTTCAAAACTTAAAGTCGATGGTTTTGGTATAACGGGTATTCAAATCGGTTATGTATACTCGGGGGTTTTAGAGTGTTGCGACAATAAGGATATTGATTAATTCAGTTTCGGTGCGTTGAGTGATTGAGTAGCTTCGTATTTCTTGAACGTGTGGGGTTTGCGTTTATCGTTTAGGAGCAAAGTAAAAATTATTATTTTTTTTTTATGGCTCAAGAAAATGGAAGAAATTGAAATAACTACGGAATTATACATATAAGACTTAAATTCCATAAATATTATTTTATTGAATTAGAAAAAACATTACAAGGAAGGGAAATAAACTGAAGGGAAATAAACTAAAGAAAGTAGGAAATAGAAATAATACGACTCCCCCAGACTTAGATGATGCAATGTCCTCAGTGCATAAGAACTACTCCTCATTGTTGCGGTTTCGAGAACTGCTCGCGCCTCTTGTACGAACACGGCGACGTCTATCAGGAGAGTCATTAACACGAATGTCAAGATCATGCAAATATGTGGCAATTTCAGCGTATTGACTTTCGTTCCTAATAGCATAGTCACGGTGCTCCTGTTGCATCTCTCGGATGAGCCTAATTGTTTCAGTTTGGTTTGTCTGCATAGCTTGAACGAGTTGATCTTGGCGTTGAATAGCAGCATACATGGCATCAAGAGTGATAGGCGGAGGGTTGTTTTGAGGAGGTTGGTTGACATCAGCATGTCCTTGGTTGAGCTCTTCTTCATTTGCATCCACAGGTTCATTAGGATGATCAGGTTGGTTATCTTGAGGATTGTCTTCAATAAGCCTCCAACGCTGAACATAACGGATGTTGATTCTTTCAGGACATGGAAGGATGACATAAGGAATCAGAACTTTGTTGACGACCAAGGTGTATCGGCCATCATGGCGTGGTGAAACCAAGTGGGAGTCACGGCAATAGGTGAGATCGAGTGACTGAGCAGGCATCATGAGATGAGAGAGTGAAAGGAGCTCATCACCAAGACCTAAAGCACATGCCAAGGAAGTAATAATTCCGCCAAACAAAAAGGGATTTGTAGCGGGGGCGTTGACACAGCCTTGGATGTGTTGGAGCATAAACGGTGCGGCATTGAAACGGATGTTGTTTAGCGCACAGTAAAGGAAGAATAGTTCATGTTGATTTACCTTGTGGTTGTTGGATCGCGCAAAAATAGTATGCCCCAAAACACGTTGAAAATAACGTATAGCGGGGTTTTGAATGTGAGAAGCATGTAGGGCCCTCCAACCAGTTTGAACTTCGCCAGTGAGGTTAAACCATAGGTCGAAGGCATGTTGTTCCCATGAACGACCATTGAGTTCTTGAAAGATATTGCGGAGAGCATTCGGTGATGTATTGAAATTCAAGTACGTAGCCACAACTTCTTGATCCAGCGTATATTCACGGTTGAACATCCTAAATTGGATGCTACCGGTTGAGAGTGGTTGATCAGAAGGAGTGTCGTAACTGAAAGAACTCAAGAATTCTAAGACGAGCGGCTCATAAGTGGGTACGAGTTCGGTACAGAGATGGTGTAGGCTAGATTTAGTGAGTAAACGGGTAACACCATCAATGAGGCCTAGAGTTTCTAGACATTCGGTGTTCACAAATTTTGTGGGAACAACCGAACGTTCGTAGAAAGCGAGGTATTTGGTTCTTTGAGCATCATTGTCGTCTTCGCGGAATATAATATTGTTAAGGTTAGGGGGTGGTCTCTCAGGACGCACACTACGGATGATTGAACGTGGAGGCATGATGAGTTTGAAGATGAAAAATAGAGATGGTAGTAGAATGGTAGAAAAGAAATGGTATGAAGGTTGTGAAGAATAAGAGTGGTGGTGGTGTGGTTTTATAGTGAGGTTTGAAAATGGTGTGGTAAATGGAGAATTAAAATGGATTAATGGTGGTGTTTGAATGTTGAATAGAATAGAGAAATGGGAAATGAATGGAGTTTAAGAGGTGAATGATGGAGGATGAATGAGGTTTATGGGGTTTAAATGGAATAAATAGGGGGAGAATGAGGAGAATGAATTTTGAAATTCAAATTCAAAATTCAAGAGGGAGAGAAGAGTGGTCTGCGTGGTCAAATGCAGACTGCTAGCCTTGGGAGACGTGCGTCTCAGGCAGTCAGTCTGCTGGGGCAGAGCATGGAGACGTGCGTCTCCTGTCCCAAGAATGGCATCTGCTGGTCCCACACAGATGGAGACGGTCGTCTCCTGTGGCAGGCAAGTGGGCACGCATGCAGGTGACCAGACAGTGCTGACAGATACCATTAACAGCAAAAAGTGTCCATCAGTTCAGAACAATGTCTTATTTTAATACTATTAACAGCAAAGAGTGATAGCCAGGCAAATATATATAGCAGTTAATACCAGTGTATTATAACACAACAGCAGTAGTGAATAAAATATTGCATTTTAAAATTAAATCAGTACTGAGTGTTAACAATAGCAGAATGGAAAAGTGCAGAAAAAATGAAAATCTAAACTAGAAATAGAAATTGCTAAAACTAGAAATAAAAATCTAATAATCTAATACGGTAACATCTAGCCACGTCTATTGTTGTTTTGATTAGACTGAATGTGCTTGAAAACTTCGTCGAACTGAGCATTGACGGTGTCGATGAAATCGAAGAAATGCATTTGCAAAGTGTGAAGCTCGTTGCGCACATGTTGTACATCTTGTTGTAGTGCATTGATTGCTTGTTCGTGCGTGTTCAGATTGGGCATCCTTTGATTTACCGATGCGGTGGATGTAGCGGGTTGTTGTGGCTCGAGCTCGACATCAGTCATGTCAACAGTGTATTCATCAGCAGAATCTTCAGAAGGTGTCTCAGGCTCATATTCGGGTATAGGTTCGTCTTCTGATAAAGGTTCATATTCAGGAATCGGTTCATCAACAGGAAGAGGTTCATAATAACCAGGTGGTGTTTCAGGTTCAGATTCGGATGCAGGCATTTCCTCATCAACATGTTCATAAGCTTGAGGAGTTTCAGGTGAGGGCTCTCTCTCAGGAATCTGACCATAGTAAAGCCAGTTGGCAGGGTTGTGCACACTTGTCCTAGGATTCGGTAATGTGAACTGATACCAAACTTTGTTATCAATGAGCAATTCAAACCGATGAGGTCCAAGATTACCGATGATACCTCGATTAAAGCAGAAATTGATGTCCATAGAGGTATGGGTACCAAAAGGTGTCAATCTAAGCAAAGGTACTCTCATTCCTATGGCATTAGCAATCATAGTGACGAATCCGCCGATCCTAATGGGTGAAACTTCGTCTTGCGTGATGCGCTCGAAGTTTGTTAGCATGAATGCGATGGCATTGACCGGGCGATTCTGAGAGGAGCAGAACATGATGAATAACTCTTCTCTAGTAACTTCAGTGACATTATCAGGCTTTCCAAAAATGTAGTGAGCAAGGATCTTGTGAAAGTAGCGGAAAGCAGGATTGTGGATATTCTCAGATTGAAATTCATTCTCTTCAGGGTTATCATTTCCAGTGATTTTCCCCCAGAATTTTTCCAGCTCCCAGTATGGAAGGTTTTCTTCAGCTACTTTGGCATATGCATCGGGTCCATGAGGTAGTTCTACCATTTTAGCAAAGTCTCCCATACAAAAGTTAAATTCCATTCCAAAGAGTCGAAAAAGGATGACTCCTTTCTTCAGTCCTTGTCCACTGTTTGGAAGATAGGTCAGTGAGCTCAAAAATTCCAAAGTGAGTTTCCGGTAGGTATTAAACTTGCGGAACAAGTGGTAACCAGTCCAACCGACTTGGTTAAGCAGGTGCAAAACGCTTTCTTGGATGCCAAGTCGTATCATAGTCGATTGGTCAGGGTAGCAAGTCAGATCTATTTGTCTTTCAGCCAGCTTGTTGAATCTTGCTTCTTGTCCTCTACCACGGAACACAACTTCCATATTATCAACTCCTTCCATCGTAGTTAGTAGTTAATTGCAAAACCTAGAAGTTGAAAATATTAGGATAAGTTAGAATTAGGCTAGTGTTTATTTAAAATAAAATAAAAAGTTAAAATTAAGCTTAGGTAACAAGTTATAATAATAGATATAATTATAACGGAAATATTTTCTCAAATCAAGATAGTAGTTATAATTATAATAATTATTATAAGATGTATGAAAAATCAAAAATGATTAAAATTAAAATTAAAAATAGAATAAAGTTTTAAAAATGAAAAATAAAAATAAAAAATTAGAAAAATTAAAGTTTTAATAAAAAAAATAGAAGAATAAATAAATGTGGGTTGTCTCCCACCAAGCGCTTTGTTTAATGTCGTAAGCTCGACGATTTAAAAATAGAAAACTATTTTTTCGAAAGAGCGGGCAGTTCGTCAAGTTTAAAAACTTCGATGTTTTCATCGTATTCGAGATGATGGTAATACTTAAGACGTTGCCCATTTACGACAAAAGGTTTGACGGTTTCTCCTTTGATTTCTATCGCTCCACTCGGAAATATGTTAGTTATTTCGAAAGGGCCAGACCATCTAGATCGTAACTTACCAGGAAATAATTTTAGTCTAGAATTAAATAAGAGCACTTTATCGCCTATGCTAAAATTTTTCCTAGATATACGCTTGTCGTGCCATTTTTTCGTTCGCTCTTTATAGATTTTGGCGTTTTCGTAAGCGTCTTGTCTAAATTCTTCTAATTCGTTTATGTCTAGAAGTCGTTTCTCACCAGCGGTAGTGTAGTTTAGGTTTAAGTTCTTAATGGCCCAATAGGCTTTATGTTCTAACTCTACTGGTAGGTGGCATGATTTTCCATAAACGAGTTTGAATAGGGTAGTTCCTATTGGAGTTTTGAAAGCTGTTCTATAAGCCCATAAAGCTTCATTTAGCTTGGTTGACCAATCTTTCCTAGATATAGCAACAGTTTTCTCCAATATTTGTTTTATTTCGCGGTTAGATACTTCTACTTGACCGCTTGTTTGTGGATGGTATGGTGTGGCTATTCGATGATTTACTCCATATTTTCGAAGGAGTTTCTCAAGTATTCTTGAAATGAAATGGGAACCACCATCGCTAATTACCAATCTTGGCACACCGAACCTAGGAAAGATGACGTTTTTGAAAAGTTTAATAACTACTCGTGTATCGTTCGTAGGGGAAGCAATAGCTTCTATCCATTTTGAAACGTAATCGACGGCTACGAGTATATATTGATTTCCAAACGATGACGGAAACGGTCCCATGAAGTCTATTCCCCAGACGTCAAATATTTCTACTTCTAGAATGCCTTTTTGAGGCATTTCATCGCGTCTTGAAATGTTTCCAGTTCGTTGGCATCTATCACAGCTTAGTATAGCAAAATGGACGTCTTTCCACAGGTTGGGCCAGAAAAGTCCGGATTGAAGGATTTTGGCGCAGGTTCTAGATGTGCTATGGTGTCCTCCACACGGTGCAGAATGACAATGTGTTATTATGCTTCTTATCTCTTCCTCGGGTACACAACGTCTAAAGATTCCATCGGGGCCTCTTTTGAAAAGGAGTGGGTCGTCCCAATAGTAATGTTTTAGGTCATGGAAGAATTTCTTCTTCTGTTGGTAGCTTAGATCAGGAGGAAGCACACCAGCAGCTAGGTAATTTACGAAATCTGCATACCAAGGTGCGTCAGATCGGGCTAAAGCTATTTCAGCTAATTTCTCGGTTTCAGAGTTTGGACGGTATGGTTCGAATTCATTTGCTTCTAATTGGGCGATGAGTCTTTCATAAGGGAAATCATCGTCAATTGGTACTTGTTCGGGTTTCAGATTTTCCAATCGAGAGAGGTGATCTGCTACGACATTTTCAGTGCCTTTCTTATCTTTAATTTCCAGGTCGAATTCTTGCAGTAACAAGATCCATCTCAAAAGTCTTGGTTTAGCGTCCTTTTTGGTTAGGAGGTACCTAATGGCGGCGTGGTCAGTGTATATGATTATTTTGGCTCCTACCAGGTAAGAACGGAATTTGTCTAGTGCGAATACGACAGCTAATAATTCTTTTTCTGTCGTGGCATAATTCATCTGAGCTTCGTCTAGGGTTCTACTCGCATAATATATGACATGTAGTTTCTTATCCTTTCTTTGTCCTAGAACGGCTCCTACAGCATAATCACTTGCGTCACACATTATTTCGAAAGGCTCATTCCAGTCGGGAGGTTGCATGATTGGCGCAGAGATCAATGCTTGTTTAAGCGTTTGAAATGCTTCAGTGCATTTATCGGTGAAAACAAATTCGGCGTCTTTCATGAGTAGTTCAGTTAAGGGTTTGGTTATTTTAGAGAAATCCTTAATGAAGCGTCGGTAAAAACCAGCATGTCCCAGAAAACTTCTTATTTCTCTAACGGTTTTGGGAGGTTGAAGGTTTTCGATAATTTCGATTTTTGCTTTATCAACTTCGATTCCTCTATCGGATACGATGTGTCCAAGTACAATTCCTTGTCGAACCATGAAATGGCATTTTTCCCAATTAAGGACTAGGTTTACGCTTACGCATCGTCTAAGCACCATTTCAAGGTTTTCTAAACATGTTTCAAAACTTCCTCCGCAGACAGAGAAGTCGTCCATAAAGACCTCCATTATTCCATCTAGGAAGTCGGCAAATATTGCCATCATGCATCTTTGGAAGGTCGCGGGTGCATTGCAGAGTCCAAAAGGCATTCGTCTATAAGCGAATGTACCATAAGGACAGGTGAATGTGGTCTTCTCTTGGTCGTCAGGGTGGATAGGAATTTGGAAAAATCCGGAGTATCCATCCAGATAACAAAAATGTGAGTGTTTAGCTAAGCGTTCGAGCATTTGATCTATGAAAGGTAAAGGGAAATGGTCTTTTCGGGTAGCTTTATTTAGCTTCCTATAGTCAATGCACATTCTCCATCCAGTTTGGGTACGTTGTGCTACAGATTCTCCTTTTGCATTAGTGATTACAGTGACTCCTCCTTTCTTTGGTACGACGTGAACAGGGCTAACCCATTTACTATCGGATATAGGATATATTATTCCAGCTTCTAGCAGTTTTTGGATTTCCTTTTTAACCACATCGCTCATAATAGGATTTATTCGCCTTTGATGTTCCCTAGAGGTTTTACTATCGTCTTCGAGCATAATGCGGTGCATACACAGAGAAGGGCTTATACCTTTCAGATCTGATATGTTGTATCCTAAAGCGGTAGGGTATTTTCTTAGGACATTAAGTAATTTTTCAGTCTCGGTTCGTCCTAAGTTGGCGTTCACTATAACTGGTCGGTTTAGTTCTTCGTCTAGAAATTCGTATCTAAGATCGGTAGGGAGTGTCTTCAGCTCTATAGCAGGTTTCTTTGGTCCAGGTATAGGATCAGGGGTTAAAGCTAAGCATTCACTCAGGTGGTTATCTTGATATTCCTCACGCCAGTTGTCATCTTCAAAAATTGGCGGCATAGGAATTCTTAGGGTTTCTGTTTCCTTATTTGGTTCGGATTTTATTTCCTTGACACACTCGTCGATTATGTCAGCAGAACAGCATGTGTCAATTATAGAAGGTGCTTTTAGGAATTGGGAAAGGATAAATTCTATTTTCTCTTCTCCTACTTCGAAAGTAAGCTTTCCTCGCTTTACATCTATAATTGCACCAGCGGTCGCTAAAAATGGTCTTCCTAAAATGATCGGGACGTTAGAATCTTCTTGGATATCCATAATGATGAAGTCAGTCGGGATGTAGAATTGACCTACACGAACAGGGATATTCTCTAACATTCCTACAGGATATTTAACTGAACGGTCTGCTAGTTGAAGAGACATTCTTGTTGCTTTAAGCTCACCTAGATTGAGTTTCTTACAGGTCGAAAGAGGCATCAAACTAACACTAGCTCCTAAATCGCACAAGGCTTTCTCTATGATGGTTTTTCCAATTACGCAGGGTATAGAGAAACTACCAGGGTCTTTCAGTTTTGGAGGCATGTTGTTTTGAATGATAGCGCTACATTCAGCGGTAAGCGTTATAGTTTCGTTATCCTCGAGCTTCTTTTTGTTTGATAAGATTTCTTTTAAGAACTTAGCGTACGAAGGCATCTCAGTTATGGCTTCTGTGAATGGTATGGTTATGTTTAATTGCTTCAGAAGTTCTACAAATCTTTTAAATTGCGCTTCGGTTTTTGATTTGGCTAATCTTTGAGGGTAAGGAATTGGTGGCTTATAAGGTGGGGGTGGAACATAAGGTTTCTCTTTTTCGGGTTCCACTTCGTTATTGTTCTCTTTAGTCTTAGCAGTTTGTTCGTCGGTTGTTTTCTTTTGGGTTTCCTTTGGCTCTTGTTGTGACATGGGTACGTTTTGGGTTCTAGGATCTATGGGTCCATCGTAACTAGTTCCACTTCGTAGTGTTATCGCGTTCGCATGTCCTTTAGGATTAGGTTGTGGTTGAGCAGGAAACGTGCCAGCAGGGGCAGCAGTAGGTGCTTGTTGTTGAGCTACTTGTGAGATTTGAGTTTCTAACATTTTGTTATGCGTAGCTAAAGCATCTACTTTGTTCGATAGTTGTTTTAGTTGCTCGCTATTGTGGATGTTTTGATTCAGGAAGTCTTTATTGGTTTGTTGTTGGGAAGCTATAAAGTTCTCCATCATGATTTCTAGGTTTGACTTCCTAGGGGTGTTTTGAGCAGCTACAGGCGCTTTTTGGTAGCCAGGTGGTACAGCAGGTGCTTGTCCAGGCGCGTACAACGCATTGTTGTTCTTATAAGAAAAGTTCGGGTGGTTTTTCCATCCAGGGTTGTACGTGTTAGAGTAAGGGTTTCCTTGAGCGTAATTTACTTGATCAGATGGGACTCCAGTCAAGAGTTGGCATTCAGCAACTACATGCCCAGTCAATCCACAAATCTCGCAGTTAGGTGCTACAGCGGCAGCGGTGGCTGAAGGAGTGATGGTTAAATTCTCGATCTTTTGAGTTAAAGCGTCTACTTTAGCGTTAACGCGGTCTATACCACTAATTTCGTACATTCCTCCTTTGGTTTGGGCTTTCTCTAGAGCGGCGCGTTCTCCTCCCCATTGGTAATGGTTTTGTGCCATGTTCTCTATGAGTTTGTATGCTTCATCATGGGGTTTGTCCATTAATGCTCCGCCAGCAGCGGCATCTATAGTCATTTTAGTGTTATATAAGAGACCACCATAAAAGGTATGGATGATCAGCCATGGTTCGAGTCCATGATGAGGGCATATTCTAAGCATGTCCTTGTAACGTTCCCAAGCTTCGAAAAGCGATTCGTTATCTTTCTGGGTAAATCCGTTGATTTGACCTCTAAGCATAGCAGTTTTGCTAGGCGGAAAGTATCTTGCTAAGAATACTCTCTTCAATTCGTCCCACGTAGTTATGGAATTGGAAGGCAGGGATTGAAGCCACGCTCTCGCTCTATCTCTCAAGGAGAAAGGGAAAAGGCGTAATCGAATAGCTTCGGAACTAACGTTGTTGGCTTTGATAGTGTCGGCGTATTGCACGAACACGGATAAATGGAGATTGGGGTCGTCTACAGGGCTTCCAGAGAATTGATTCTGTTGAACAGCTTGGACCAGTGAAGGTTTCAGTTCGAAATTGTTCGCTTCAATCGCAGGTGGTGCGATACTTGAATGCGGTTCAGCGCGCGAAGGAGCGGCATAGTCTCTAAGAGGACGAATAGCAGCCATCTCTAACTTCGGGGTGATTTGATTGATTTGATCAGTAAAATTCAATTCCTGATTAATCGGAATTTCTGCTACTTCGGGAAGGTTGCGAGCTCGACGTTTAACGTTAATGAAACGTTCGATCTCGTTAATTCGTTGTATTAAGTCTCCTCCTTGTGAACGAGTATTTGGCATACAATCGTTCAAAAAGAAAGGGAAGAATTTTCCTAGTCTCTACGGTGTAACAGTGAGTTACGATATCGACTTAAATAGTCCCCGGCAACGGCGCCAAAAACTTGATCGCGACTTTACGTGTCTATAAATCTGATAACTGCAAGTGCACAGTCGTGTCGTGTAGTTTTAAAAGATATCGAATCCACAGGGACTATGAATCGATCTACCGTTATCTAAGGTTACTATGTAAAGCTAGGAGTACTAAAATTTCGATTGTTCCTAAGGGAAAGTGATTGTGAGAAAAATAAAGAATAATAATAAAAGATAGGTATCAGTATGTATTTCGTTTAACTAAAGGCAATCCGAAGGTTCATTGGCTTTTGCATAATTAAATTAAAAATCTTTACTAATTCCAATTGATTAAAAATCCTCGTCTCAAACTTTCGCTCTGTTGATTCAGACTACTATCCTAATCCTAATGTACGCTTTCGCCATCCCATTAGATTTTAGAAGAGCTTTTTGGAAACAATGTGATTAATAAAATGCCTATTTTACGAGGTTGTTATCTATTTAAATCTCCTAATCTCAAACTTTCGCTCTGTTGACTCGGAACATGCTAATATCCCTAACGTACGCTTTCGCCATCCCGCTCGAGTGTAAAAACAATTTTTGAAAATAAATAAGTTCCAATTAGTTTTAATACGCTTTCGCCATCCTTAAAACTAATGTCCTATGTCTACTATCCAGTTAAAGATCTCAAACTTTCGCTCTATTGATTTTAACCTTTGACCGTCCTAATCCCTCAAACTTTCGCTCTATTGGTTTTAAGACTTACTAATTAAACTAGACATATAAACCAAAAATAAGTGATAATTAATAAAACATAATTTAAGCCAATTTATTTCGGATCCCTACGGTTAACTTACTTTACATACCGACACCTTTAGTATTTTAGCCAGACATATTAATACGATTAAACATACATATATTGGTTCGGTTCATAATAATAAGCATATTAAATGGCATATAATATATCATGCAGATAAATAATATAAATAAGGCGGTAAATAAAAAAACCTGAATTAAAATAAATCTGGATTGAATTGAATCTTGAAGTACTCGAACTTCCACCACAGGTTGGCTGGATCGTTCTTCGGAATTTAAATGGCAGAAAATAAAAACAAGGAAAATAAAGCGATAAATCTAACGTAAGGCTAGATCTATGAAAAGTTCACAACAATTTCCAGTGTAGAAATCGTTGTGAGAAAATAGACGGTTAAATGAAAACAGAATAAGGAAAAGCAGTTCGCGGTACCATTTCGGCAGCACTTCGTTGGCAGGAAATCGGACAGATTGAAGTGAGATAGCAGGTCCTATTTATAGGAGGGGATTTGCAGTTGCTTTGCGTGAAAAGAGGAGATTCTGCAGACTTGGACGTGGAGACGTGCGTCTCCTATTCTTCAGGAAGACTTGAGACGTGCGTCTCAAGTGGAGAGGATTTAGGGAGGTGGAGACGTGCGTCTCCCTTTTTGCTGAGGTGGCAGAGACGTGCGTCTCTGCTAACTAGTGTGGCCTGGTTGCTTTCCTTCGTGGGCTGGATTGCTCTTTTGGGCCTTTTTGGGTCCTAATTGCACCCTTCTTTCATTACAGCACCCCTTTTCGTCTTTTAAGCATAAATATTGGTCATTTAAGCTCGATTTTCTTTCCTTTTCGCAAATAGTCGTAATTGAAGTGTAAAACCTGAAATAAAGCAAATACACGCGTAATATCATAATAAATTAACATAATAAATGGAAAATGCTATAAATATCTATGGATTTTAGGCTAAATATACGATATAAAATCGTGTTATCATAATGCTCTAGTTCTTATGGGATCATCTTTCTTTCCAATAATAACATCTTCTGGATGAGCAGAGTTGAGTCTAAAAGTACTTCTGTGTGTTGACTCTTCAGATATTCTGAGATTCTCCAAAGATGCTGCAACTTGATCTTTTGAATCTTTACTCTTGGGTTCTTCATGATCTGAGTTAGATATATCTATATCTGCAAAATTCTCAAACTGCTTTGGCTTTCATTGCCAAGTATATCATGAAATCTGATATTGATTGATTCCTCAATTACCAGAGTTTCAGTATTGTGTACTCTATAGCCCTTAGAGCGTTCAGAATATCCAAGTAGAAAACACTTATGAGCTTTAGAATCAAAGTTGTTCAGATGATCTTTAGTATTCAAAATATAACAAATACATCCAAAAGGATGGAAATATGAATTGTTGGGCTTTTTGTTCTTCCACAATTTATAAGGAGTCGTATTTAGAATATGTCTTATAGAGATTCTATTCTGAATATAACATGTTGTGTTAATTGCTTCTGCCCAAAAATGCTTAGCCATATTTGTCTCATTGATCATGGTTCTGGCCATTTCTTGTAGAGTCCTATTCTTTCGTTCTACAACTCCATTTTGTTGTGGAGTACTAGGACAAGAGAAATCATGGGCAATACCATTTTCTTTGAAATAAATTTCAAAGAATCTGTTCTCAAATACCACCATGATCACTTCTAACTTTTATGATTTTGCATTCCTTTTCAGATTAGATTTGATTACAGAAGTAAAGAAACACAGAATGTGACTCATCCTTGTGTTTTAAGAACTTTAACCATGTCCATCTGCTATAGTCATCTACGATTACTAATCCATATTTCTTCCCTCTGATTGATGCTATTTTGACTGGGCCAAAAAGATCAATGTGCAGAAGTTCTAGCGGCCCGGAGGAAGAAACAACATTTTTAAACTTAAATGCAGGTTTTGAAAACTTCTCTTTCTTACATGCTTCACAAAGAGCATATGATTTATATTTCAGATTAGGGAGTCCTCTGACCAGATTGAGTTTGTTAATCTGAGAGATCTTTCTCAAACTAGCATGACCCAATCTTATGTGCCAGACCCACTGCTCTTCGCTAATAGACATAAGGCAAGTAACCTTTTGATTCTTAAGATCTGAAAGATCAATCTTATAAATGTTGTTCTTTCTCTTGCCTGTAAATAGGATTGAGCCATCCTTCTAACTAATAGCTTTACAAGACTTTTGATTAAAGAGTATGTCATAACCATTGTCACTTAATTGACTTATGGACAATAAGTTATGAGCTAATCCATCTACTAAAAGAACATTAGTTATAGAGGGAGAGTTACCAATACATATGGTTCCTGAGCCAATGATTTTTCCCTTCTGGTTCCCTCCAAACTTTACTTCTCCATCAGATTTAAGTTCCAGATCTTGGAACATAGACCTTCTTCCCGTCATGTGTCGCGAGCACCCAGAGTCCAGGTACCATGACATGTTTGTCTTTTGAGCTTTGAAGGAGATCTCCAACAGGAATTATCTTATCCTTAGGTACCCATATTATTTTGGGTCCGTTGGAGTTATTTCTTCTCAAGTTCTGATTGAACTGAGATTTAGCATGAGGTTTAACATAAGATTTTCTAGAGTGTGCAACAACATATTTCTTTGTGTGTGTTATGTGGAAACTCTTAGAGTGTGATGTGTTCTTGATATCATGAGAATGGCCATACTTGAAATGTTCATACAAGGTTTTGTATTTGATAATCATCTCATCAACAAGTTTAAGTTTATATGGGGTTTCACCCTCAAATCCTATGCCTATTCTCTTGTTTCCACTTACACCATATATCATAGAGGCTAGATGACTTCTGCCTATACCTCTAGATAAGAACTTTCTGAAGCTCAAGTCATATTATTTCAGAATATTGTTAGTGCTTGGAATAGACTTTTCTGAACTTGAAGATGATTCAACATCTTTAGTTAATTTTAAAACTTTTTCCTTAAGTTCAGAGTTTTCTATTTCAAGTCTCTTAGTTTCAGATGCAAAGAGCTTTTTCAGCTTTTTGTATTTGATACTAAGTTGATTCTTGATTTCCAGAATTTCAAAAAAGCTGGATACTAAATCATCTCTAGAAAGTTCATAAAATACCTCTTCAGAATCTGAGTCTGATGTAGATTCTGATTCTCCATCAAAAGTTGCCATAAGTGCTATGTTTGCTTGCTCATCTTCAGAGTTTGACTCTTGATTAGAAGATTCTGAGTCATCCTAGGTAGCCATTAGACCTTTCTTCTTTTCAAATCTTTTCGTGGGCTTTTCCCTCTTAAGCTTTGGACATTCATTCTTAGGTTCCTTGCATTCATAGCACGTCACCTTCTTATTGCCAGATCTTCTGTGTTTAGAAGATTCTCCTTTTTCAGGCCTCTTGAAGTTCTTGAATCTTCTCTGCTTGCTCTTCCAGAGTTGATTTACTCTTCTGGATAAGAGAGATAATTCATCATCTTCTTCTTCTGACTCTGACTCGTCAAATTCTTCTTCTGCCTAAAAAGCGTTAGTTCATTTTTTATTATTAGATTTTAATGCAATAGACTTACCTTTCTTTTGAGGCTCATTTGCATCCACCTCAATCTCATGACTCCTCAAGGCACTTATCAGCTCCTCAAGAGATACTTCATTCAGATTCTTGGCAATCTTGAATGCTGTAACCATTGGTCCCCATCTTCTGGGAAGACTTCTGATTATCTTTTTAACATGATCATCCTTTGTGTATCCCTTGTCAAGCACTCTCAATCCAGCAGTTAGAGTTTGGAATCTAGAGAACATTGCTTCAATGTTTTCATCATCTTCCATTGTGAACGCTTCATATTTCTGGATTAGAGCCAGAGCCTTTGTCTCCTTGACTTGAGCATTTCCTTCATGAGTCATCTTCAGAGATTCAAAGATATCATGAGCAGTATCTCTGTTTGTTATTTTCTCATACTCAGCATGAGAGATAGCATTTAACAATATAGTCCTTGACTTGTGATGATTCTTGAATTTTTTCTTTTGGTCATCACTCATAGCTTGTCTTGTAATCTTTACTCCACGATCATTTACAGGATGTCTGTAACCATCCAAACACTAAGTCCCATAAGTCACCATCTTGATAGAGAAAGTAACTTTCAAGTCTATCCTTCCAAAACTCAAAATTCTCACCATCAAAGACTAGTGGTCTATTGTAACCATTGAAGCTACTACTTCCATTGTTACCATTGTTTTGCTCAGGAGGAGGAGTAAACGAAGTTGTTTCAACCATTTTGAGTATGTTTTTTTCTCCTTGAATCTTTTGTATAACACGGTTAAGTGCTTGCACCTAGAACCGGCGCTCTAATGCCAATTGAAGGAGTGAAAAATACTTAGAAAGGGGGGATTGAATAAGTGTAACTTCTCAAAAAATGGTAGATAAAAATAAAGAACACAATTATTTTTATCCTAGTTCGTTGTTAACTAAACTACTCCACTCCACCCCTGACAAGGTGATTTACCTCAATTGAGGATTTAATCCACTAATCAAACTGATTACAGTGGTTCTCCACTTAGATACCCTCTAAGTCTTCAAGAGTCTACAGATCACAATTTGATCACTCTAAGAAATCCTTTTACAATCAATGTAAAATAAATGTTACAAGGGTTTAGATTGCTTCTTATAAAGTTTTAATCACGAAGTAATATTTCTTTTAAGTTCTAGTTCTTAACACTCACTAAGATATTACAAAGCTGTGAGGTTGAAGATGAAGTTCTTCTTTGCTTTTCAGTTTGACAGTGTTTCGGTATATTTGCACAAGAGTGTTGTTGCTGCTTCTGAATGAGAACTTCTATATATAGGCGTTGAAAGGAAATGACCGTTGAGAGCATTTAATGCTTTGCGTGAATAGTACAACGCTGCATTTAATGTTTCACACTTTTGTCAACTACCTCGAGCCATGCTTTTGCTGCTTTTACTGACTTTGCCTTTTGTAGCTTCTAACGTTCCTTTTGTCAGTCTGAGATTTGACGTTATAGCCTTTTCATCTTGTACTTTCTTCTGGACTCAGATTTTGTAGATAACAGCGTTTGAATATCAGAGTCTCCAGCTTTGGTGCATATGCAACTTCTGTCTTCAGACTTTGAAGTGCTTTTAGCGTGATACCATTAGAGCTTTAGAGCTTTCACTTCTGACTGCCATCTTCTGATGCTTTCCAGATCATGTTCTGATTCTGCAGGACCATCTTCTGATATCTTGCCAGACCATGTTCTGATGAAGCCATCCAGAACTTCTGGGTCAGTGCTTCTGAACACTAATTTGTGCATACTCTTTTATACTTTTCCTAAAATGGAAAACGTAAAGGATTAGAGTACCACATTGTCTTATACAAAATTCATACATAATGTTATCATCAAAACTAAGAATATTGATCAGAACATTTCGTGTTCTAACAATGGTTCCTTGACTCGGACTTCACGAATCACATGATTGGTCGAAGAGCGTGGTTAGCATATTTCGACGAGTCAAAGAAGAGAAATGTCAAACTTGTTGATAATAACTCATTGGTGAAGGTTTAGAAAACACTTAAAAGTGGGGTTGAATAAGTTTTTCCTTTTTCGTTCGCAACAACAATAGACAAAACACAGTTATTTTTATCCTAGTTCATTTGCAACTCAAACTACTCCAGTCCACCCGCCAAGGTGATTTCGCCTCTCTCAACCGAGGACTTAATCCACTATAATTAAAACTGATTACAAATGAACAACCAACTGTCGTGACTAACAATACAATGCACAAGCCAACTGCTAGTGACTAACACCTCTAAGACTAACTAGTCTTAGCCCTCTCGAGAAATTTGACCTAACTGATCTCTCAAGGAACAATTACAAAATAACTTCGAATAATAGTGTTTCAGATTGCTTCTAATAAGCTTTAATCACAACTATGATATTTCACTAAGTTTTTAGTACAAGGAGTATGAACTCAGTATGTTAAAATAAAAATATTTTACTTCATTAGAACTTCAGCGTGATTTTTCCTTTCAGCGTTTTTTCAACTTTACAAAAGGTTCTTGTTCTGATGGCACTTGTATTAGAACATCTTCTGAAATGAGAAACATATAATTAGAGTACCACATTTACTTATACAAAATTTATTTAATTGTTATCATAAAATCACTAAGTTATGATTAGAACCAAACTATATTCTAACAATCTGCCTCTGTTTGATGATGACAAAACATTTAAGTTCTGATCAGAAAGTTTGTATATAAGAAGACAATCTCCCTTTGAGATGTATAATCTCCCCCTGAAATAAATCCTTAGAAGATAACTTCCCTGAGTATATTTTTCTCTTCAGCGTATCTCTTCAGAAGATTTGCTTGTATTTCTTTTCAGAACACTTCTTTAGAAGATCTATATGATTCTTTTTCGGAACATTATTTTCATATGATTTTCCTGCAACTTTCAGAAAAAGAAAAAGGTACACTTCTTTGTACACTTGTCAGTAACTGTTTAAGATTTTAGTCTTTGAATTTTCAATATCAAGTCAAATTTTCACTACTATTTCTCCCCCTTTTTGTCATAACTCAAAAAGTGTAAAATAAATTAAAACATGCAGATAAAGCGAAAAAATATTCATAGATGAAAGCAAGTGCAACACAACATTAGGAATCTTATGCTCATATATGTGATAATCTTCTAATTTACTTTTCATCCATAACATTTGAGTGCTACAACCTGCAGCAGCCACATATTCAGCTTTTGTAGTTGATAGTGAAATTGTAGTTTTCTTCTTGCTATACCAGGAGATCAAATTCCTTCCCAGAAACTGACAGCTTCCAGAAGTGCTTTTACGTTCCATTCTGTCTCCAGCAAAATCAACATCACAATATCCTACTAAATTGAAATCTTTGGATTTTCTGTAGAGCAATCCAACATTAGTAATACCTTTCAGATACCTCATAATTCGCTTGACAGCACTCAAGTGAGATTCTCTTGGATCTGATTGGAATCTTGCGCATAAACATACACTAAACAGAATATCTAGTCTAGATGTAGTTAAATAGAGTATGGACCCAATCATACCTCTGTAAAGTTTCTGATCTACCTTTTACTTACCTCATCTTTTCCCAAAATGCATGTAGGATGCATTGGAGTTTTGGCTTCTTTGCTTTCAAATAGATGGAATTTCTTCAGAAGTTCCTTGACATACTTTGTTTAATATATGTAATTTCCTTCAGAAGTTTGATTAATTTGTATTCCCATAAAGAATTTAAGTTCTCCCATCATACTCGTTTCAAATTCAGCTTGCATAGATTTAGCAAACTCTTTTCCAAGAGAAATATTAGAAGTTCCAAATATAATATCACCTACATATACTTGAAAAATTAAAATATCATTTTTAAATGTCTTACAAAATAAAGTTATGTCCACTTTTCCTTTTGTAAAATCTTTATCTAGAAGAAAAGAACTTAGTCGTTAATACCAAGCTCTGGGAGCTTGTTTCAAAACATATAAAGATTTTTAAAGATTAAAAACTTTTTCTGTATATATTGAATGTTCAAAACTAGGAGGTTGATGGACATAAACTTCTTCCTCTATGTAACAATTTAAAAATGCACTCTTAACATCCATTTGATATAAGGTAATATCATATTGAGCAGCAAAGGCAATTAATAATCTAATAGATTCTAACCTGGCGACTGAGGCAAAGGTTTCATTATACTTAATACCTTCTTGCTGACTATATCCTTGTGAAATCAGTCGTGCTTTGTTTCTGACGACTTCTCCTTGTTCATTCAATTTGTTTTTGAATACTCATTTTGTTCCAATGATCTTGAATCTGTCAGGTCTTGGAACAAGATCCCATACATCATTTCTTGTAAACTGATTCAATTCTTCTTGTATAGCAATAATCCAGTCAGTGTCTTGAAGAGCTTCATCTATAGAATTTGGTTCCACCATAGAAACTAATCCAACTAGTGATTCTTCGTTGTATCTTAGAAATGATCTAGTTCTGATGGGGTCATCTTTCTTTCCAAGTATGACATCTTCTGGATGAGCTGAGTTGAGTCTAGAAGATCTTTTATGTGAGTGTTCCTCAGATTTTCTTAGGTTCTCCATAGATGTTGTAGTTTGAGGATCTTCTGAATTATCTTTTGCTTCTGAATCTTCAGTGTTTGTAAGTTGAATATCCATATCTACAAAATTTTCAACTTGCTTTGGCTTTTGATGGCCAAGCTTATCATCAAATCTAACATTGATTGATTCTTCAATAATCAAAGTTTTTGAATTGTATACTCTATAAACTTTTGAACGTTCAGAGTATCCAAGCAGAAAGCATTTTTGTGCCTTAGAATCAAACTTGTTCAGATGTTCTTTAGTATTCAAAATATAACAAGTACATCCAAAAGGATGGAAATATGAAATGTTGGGTTTTCTCTTTTTCCATAATTCATAAGGAGTCTTTTCAAAAATAGGTCTTATAGAGATTCTATTTTGAATATAACACGTTGTGTTTACTGCTTCTCTCAGAAATGTTTAGCCATATTGGTTTCGTTAATCATGGTTCTAGCCATTTCTTGCAATTGCCTATTCTTTCGTTCAACCACTCCCTTTTGTTGAGGAGTTTTAGGATAAGAGAAATCACGAGAAATGCCATTTTCATTAAAAAACTTTTCAAAGAGATTGTTCTCAAATTCTCCATCATGATCACTTCTAACCTTTATGATTCTAAACTCTTTTTAATTTTGAACTTGGTTACAGAAGGCAACAAACACAAAATGTGGCTCATCTTTGTGTTTTAGAAACTTAACCCATGTCCATATGCTATAGTCATCAACAATTACCAATCCATACTTCTTGCCTCTAATTGGTGCAATTTTCACTAGACCAAATAAATCAATATGCAGAAGTTCTAATGGTCTAGAGGAAGAGACAACATTCTTTAATTTAAAAGAAGGTTTTGAGAACTTTCCCTTCTGACATGCTTCACACAGCACTTCTGAGTTGTACTTCAGATTAGGAAGACCTGTAATCAAATTGAGTTGGTTAAGCTTAGATATTCTCCTCATTTAAGGGTGCAAACACAAAATTTCAAAAACCAATTGAATGGCCATATTTAGGCCAAAAAACATATTTGAAAAAAAAAACAATATATGGATTATTAATAAACCTAGACAATGAAAAATTGATATATATATATATATATATATATATATATATATATATATATATATATATATATATATATAATAAGACAATAATATTTAAATTGCAATTTGGAAAGGAGGGTGATATCTAATACAAAAAATAGGAATGCGGAATGAAGAATATAAATAACAAAAACTGTTAAGAAAAAAACAAAAACATAAATTTCTTCGCTTGCGGAAGCATACCAATAAAAGAAGAAAAGAAGCAAAAAATTTAAAACTAAAACTAAAAATTATAATTCAACTTCTAATTTTACATTAACAAAATTACAAACCATCTCATATAATTGCAATGTTTAAGGAGAAAATTTCAAGTAATTTTTAAGGAGAAAATGTCAAACCCTTTCACATTTGAAACTTTTGAACGGAAAAACTGCAAACCCTCTTTTAACTGCAATTTTTGGACGGAAAAAATGAAAACCTTATATCAAATGTAATTTTTGGACGGAAAAATTGCAAAGTCTCTCTCAACTGCAATTTTTTACCGTAAAAACTGCACCCTCTCATTAAATTATTTTTGAACGGAAAAATTGCAAACCCTCTCATCAAACTATTTTTGAACGGAAAAAGAGAAAACCCTCATCAAATTTCACGTGCTCCACCACTCAAATATTTTTACACGAGTGAAGAAAATAGAGTATTTGAGGAGAAAAATTAACTGGGTCGGTCGGGTCATACCAAGCCCATCAAAATTTCTATACATGAATTTTGAAAACCCCGTAACTTTCATCTTCTCCAACTTTCAAAAAGAAAACAAAAACATAGAGACCATGAAGAGAATGGTTAGGCAAGCCATGTAAAAGTTTGTTGGTGTTGTTGTCTAAAAGTTGATGGAAACTCTCTTACTCAAAGTAAATGAGAGAGCTCAAAGATTTCTTACTTTTGTTCAACAACCACTTGCTCTAGAAGAAAGCAACGAAAAAATATAGCTGAACAAGCTCTTTCTCTTGAAGCCATCGTTGTTCAAGTGGTAGAGCAAGAATCAAATATGCTTTAGTTCTTGAATCTCATCTTTAGAGAATCTATTCGTTTTACTGATTACCAACTTGAGTCTTTTTTGGAAGAAAGAAGATGAATTTCAAACCCGTGGAATCTCCCCATTTCTTTCTTGGGTTTTCTAATGGTGAGTGTCACAAAAAAGGTTCTGCAACTGTTCATCCAGAGGATAAAGAGAAGAGGGAAATCATCACCTCCAATGTCCAACGCTCCATGACCGCATTTGTGCTTGCTGTCGGTGTGGTTGATCGGTTTTTCAAGCATTTGGATGGAATTAGGTCGGCAACTGCTTCAGATGGAGGAGAAGCTCCCACTACAAAAATTCAAGTGGCTAACAATATTATGAATTTAATTGTAATTAGCATGGAAAATTGGATTAGAACTCATCTAAAACAATAAAAAAGAGAAAAATTATGTATCTGATATTTAAATTGGAATATGGAAACGAGTATTGATTGAGTAAATAAATTAGTTAAGAGGTGATTTGTTTTTAAGGGTGCAAGCACAAAATTTCAAAACAATTGAATGGCCATAATTAGGCCAAAAACATATTTTAAAAAATTGATATATAATAAGACAATAATATTTAAATTGCAATTTGGAAAGGAGGGCGATATCTAATACAAAATATAGGAATGCGGAATGAAAAATATGAATAACAAAAACTGTTGGGAAAATAACAAAAACATAATTTTTTCGCTTGCGGAAGCATACCAATAAAAGAAGAAAAGAAGCAAAAAATTTAAAACTAAAACTCAAAATTATAATTCAACTTCTAATTTTACATTAACAAAATTACAAACCATCTCATATAATTGCAATGTTTAAGGAGAAAATTTCAAATAATTTTTAAGGAGAAAATGTCAAACCCTCTCACAATTGCAACTTTTGAACGGAAAAAATGCAAACACTCTTTTAACTGCAATTTTTGAACAAAAAAATGAAAACCCTATATCAAATGTATTTTTTGGACGGAAAAATTGCAAAGTCTATCTGCAATTTTTGACCGAAAAAACTGCAAACCCTCTCATCAAATTATTTTTTAACGGAAAAATTGCAAACCCTCATATCAAATTACGGAAAAAGGGAAAACCCTCGTAAAATTTGACGTGCTCCACCACTCAAATATTTTTACACGAGTGAAGAAAATAGAGTATTTGAGGAGAAAAATTAATTGGGTCGGTCGGGTCATACCAAGCCCATCCAAATTTCTATACAAGAATTTTGAAATCCTTGTAACTTTCATCTTCTCCAACTTTCAAAAAGAAAACAAAAACATAGAGAACATGAAGAGAATGGTTAGGCAAGCCATGGAAAATTTTGTTGGTGTTGTTGTCTAAAGGTTGATGGAAACTCTCTTACTCAAAGTAATTGAGAGAGCTCAAAGATTTTTTACATTTGTTCAACAACCACTTGCTCTAGAAGAAAGCAACAGAAAAATATAGCTAGAACAAGCTCTTGTTCTTGAATCCATCGTTGTTCATGTGGTTGAGTAAGAATCGAAGATGCTTTAGTTCTTGAGTCTCATCTTTAGAGAATCTATGCGTTTTACTGATTACCAACTTGCGTCTTTTTTGGAAGAAAAAAAGGTGAATTTCATATCCATGGAATCTCCTCATTTCTTTCTTGGGTTTTCTCATGGTGAGTGTCACGTAAAAGTTTATGCAACTGTTCATCCAGAGGATAAAGAGAAGAGGGAAATCATCACCTCCAATGTTCAACGCTCCATGACCGCATTTGTGCTTGCTGCCGCATGACCGCATTTGTGCTTGCTGGGTGTCGTTGATTGTTTTTTCAAGCATTTGGATGGAATCAGGTCGGCAACCGCTTCAGATGAAGGAGAAGGTCACACTACAAAAATTCAAGTGGCTAATGAATTTAATTGTAATTAGGATGAAAAATTGGATTATAACTCATCTAAAACAATAAAAAAGGGATAAATTAAAAAAGGGATAAATTACGTATCTGATTGGAATATGGAAACGAGTATTGATTGAGTAAATGGTCATAAGAACCATTAATTTAATTTAAATTAGTTATGAGGTGATTTTTTTTTAAGGGTGCAAACACAAAATTTCAAAACAATTGAATGGCCATAATAAGCCAAAAAAATATTTTAAAAAAAAACAAAATATGGATTATTAATAAACCTAGACAATAAAAAATTGATATTTAATAAGACAATAATATTTAAATTGCAATTTGGAAAGGAGGGTGATATCTAATACAAAAAATAGGAATGCGGAATGAAGAATATGAATAACAAAAACTGTTGGGAAAATAACAATAACATAAATTTTTTCGCTTGCGGAAGCATACCAATAAAAGAAGAAAAGAAACAAAAAATTTAAAACTAAAACTCAAAATTATAATACATCATCTAATTTTACATTAACGAAATTACAAACCATCTCATATAATTGCAATGTTTGAGCAGAAAATTTCAAGTAATTTTTAGGGAGAAAATGTCAAACCCTCTCACAATTGCAACTTTTGAACGGAAAAAATGGAAACCCTCTTTTAACTGCGATTTTTTGACAAAAAAAATGAAAACCCTATATCAAATGTATTTTTTGGACGGAAAAATTGCAAAGTCTCTCTCAACTGCAATTTTTGACCGAAAAAACTGCAAACTCTCTCATCAAATTATGTTTGAACGGAAAAATTGCAAACCCTCATATCAAATTATTTTAAACGGAAAAGGGGAAAACCCTCGTCAAATTTCACGTGCTCCACCACTCAAATATTTTTACACGAGTGAAAAAAATAGAGTATTTGAGGAGAAAAATTAATTGGGTCGGTCGGGTTATACCAAGCTCATCCAAATTTCTATACAAGAATTTTGAAATCCCTGGAACTTTTATCTTCTCCAACTTTCAAAAAGAAAACAAAAACATAGAGAAACAACCACTTGCTCTAGAAGAAAGCAACAGAAAAATATAGCTAGAACACGCTCTTGCTCTTGAAACCATCGTTGTTCATGTGGTTGATCAAGAATCGAAGATGCTTTAGTTCGTGAGTCTCATCTTTAGAGAATCTATTCGTTTTACTGATTACCAACTTGAGTCTTTTTTGGATGAAAGAAGGTGAAATTCATACCCATGGAATCTCCTCATTTCTTTCTTGGGTTTTCTCATGGTGAGTGTCGCATTAAAGGTTCTGCAACTGTTCATCCAGAGGATAAGGAAATCATCACCTCCAATGTCCAACGCTACATGACCACATTTGTGCTTGCAGTCGCATGACCGCATTTGTGCTTGCTGCCGGTGTCGTTGATTGTTTTTTCAAGCATTTAGATGGAATCAGGTCGGCAACCGCTTCAGATGAAAGAGAAGGTCCCACTACAAAAAGTCAAGTGGCTAACAAGTATTATGTATTTAATTGTAATTAGGATGGAAAATTGGATTAGAACTCATCTAAAACAATAAAAAAAGGAATAAATTATGTATCTCATATTTAAATTGGAATATGGAAACGAGTATTGATTGAGTAAATGGTCATAAGAACCATTGAGTTAATTTAAATTAGTTAGGAGGTGATTTGTTTTTAAGGGTGCAAACAAAAAAATTCAAAACAACTGAATGGCCATAATTAAGCCAAAAAAACATATTTGAAAAAAACAACAAAATATGGATTATTAATAAACCTAGACAATGAAAAATTGATATATAATAAGACAATAATATTTAAATTGCAATTTGGAAAGGAGGGTGATATCTAATACAAAAAATAGGAATGCGGAATGAAGAATATAAATAACAAAAACTGTTGGGAAAATAACAAAAACATAAATTTCTTCGCTTGCGGAAGCATACCTATAAAAGAAGAAAAGAAGCAAAATATTTAAAACTAAAACTAAAAATTATAACTCAACTTCTAATTTTACATTAACAAAATTACAAATCATCTCATATAATTGCAATGTTTAGGGAGAAAATTTCAAGTAATTTTTAAGGAGAAAATGTCAAACCCTCTCACAATTGCAACTTTTGAATGGAAAAACTGCAAACCCTCTTTTAACTGCAATTTTTGGACGAAAAAAATGAAAACCTTATATCAAATGTAATTTTTGGACGTAAAAATTGCAAAGTCTCTCTCAACTGCAATTTTTTACCGTAAAAACTGCACCCTCTCATCAAATTATTTTTGAACGGAAAAATTGCAAACCCTCTCATCAAACTATTTTTGAGCGGAAAAAGAGAAAACCCTCATCAAATTTCACGTGCTCCACCACTCAAATATTTTTACACGAGTGAAGAAAATAGAGTATTTGAGGAGAAAAATTAACTAGGTTGGTCGGGTCATACCAAGCCCATCAAAATTTCTATACAAGAATTTTGAAATCCGCGTAACTTTCATCTTCTCCAACTTTCAAAAAGAAAACAAAAACATAGAGACCATGAAGAGAAAGGTTAGGCAAGCCATGTAAAAGTTTGTTGGTGTTGTTGTCTAAAAGTTGATGGAAACTCTCTTACTCAAAGTAATTGAGAGAGCTCAAAGATTTCTTACTTTTGTTCAACAACCACTTGCTCTAGAAGAAAGCAACTGAAAAATATAGCTAGAACAAGCTCTTGCTCTTGAAGCCATCGTTGTTCATGTGGTTGAGCAAGAATCGAAGATGCTTTAGTTCTTTAGTCTCATCTTTAGAAAATCTATTCGTTTTACTGATTACCAACTTGAGTCTTTTTGGAAGAAAGAAGGTGAATTTCAAACCCATGAATTCTCCCCATTTCTTTCTTTGGTTTTCTCATGGTGAATCTCACAAAAAAAGTTCTCCAACTGTTCATCTAGAGGATAAAGAGAAGAGGGAAATAATCACCTTCAATGTCCAACGCTGCATGACCGCATTTGTAATTGCTGCCGGTGTCGTTGATTATTTTTTCAAGCATTTGGATGGAATCAGGTCGGGAACTGCTTCAGATGAAGTAGAAGGTCCCACTACAAAAATTCAAGAGGCTAACAAGTATTATGAATTTAATTAGGATGGAAAAGTGGATTAAAACTCATCTAAAACAATAAAAAAGGGATAAATTATGTATCTGACCTTTAAATTGGAATCTGGAAACGAGTATTGATCAAGTAAATGGTCATAAGAACCATTGATTTAATTTAAATTAGTTAAGAGGTGATTTGTTTTTAAGGGTGCAAACACAAAATTTCAAAACTATTGAATGGCCATTATTAGGCCAAAAACATATTTCAAAATAAAAACAAAATATGAATAATTAATAAATCTAGACAATAAAAAATTGATATATAATAAGACAATAATATTTAAATTGCAATTTGGAAAGGAGGGTGATATCTAATACAAAAAATAGGAATGCAGAATGAAGAATATGATTAACAAAAACTGTTGGGAAAATAACAAAAACATAAATTTCTTCGCTTGCGGAAGCATACCAATAAAAGAATAAAAGAAGCAAAAAAATTTAAAACTAAAACTCAAAATTAAAATTCAATTTCTAATTTTACATTAACAAAATTACAAACCATCTCATATAATTGCAATGTTTAAGGAGAAAATTTCAAATAATTTTTAGGAGAAAATGTCAAACCCTCTCACAATTGCAACTTTTGAACGGAAAAAATGCAAACCCTCTTTTAAATGTAATTTTTGGAAAAAAAAATTAAAACCCTATATCAAATGTATTTTTTGGACGGGAAAATTGCAAAGTCTCTTTCAACTGCAATTTTTGACCGAAAAACTGCAAACCCTCTCATCAAATTATTTTTGAACGGAAAATTTCAAACCCTCATATCAAATTATTTTTGAATGGAAAAAGGGAAAACCCTCGTCAAATTTCACGTGCTCCACCACTCAAATATTTTTACACGAGTGAAGAAAATAGAGTATTTGAGGAGAAAAATTAATTGAGTCGGTCGGGTCATACCTAGCCCATCCAAATTTCTATACAAGAACTTTGAAATCCCTCTAACTTTCATCTTCTCCAACCTTCAAAAAGAAAACAAAAACATAGAGAACATGAAGAGAATGGTTACATTGCAATTAAATGTCATGTTTGTGAGCGGTGATCAAGACTTCTCTAACGCCCTCCACCATCTTCAAGTATATAGGTATCATGTATTACTTGTTCACCCCACCCACGGGGTTCATCAATCCATAGTGTATTCGGCAGATAATGTGTGGTGATTTAAAGACATTTTGGTCAAACGAGATCCATAGGAACCGAAATATTTTGTGGAGGGAATAGATACGTATCTTTTCAAAGATAGTAAACCATTCAGCCGCTGTTGCAACCCATCCATTCAGCCGCTGTTGCAACCCATCCATCGCGGTATTGTGGCAAATGGTCAAAAATAAGATTCCATGCAAGGTTGAAATCTATCGCATATCAAAATCCATCCAGTCGGCTCTTGCTAAGGAAAGTATTTTTGGATCTCTGGAGTTTTTGTGTCATGGGGATACAGTGAAGTTGAGACATACCACCTCTCGGAAGAAGGTGACAACAAGGGCACTTGATTTGTTTATAACCATTTAAATAGTTTTCAATCAAAACCAATTATAAATTCTAAGACTTTGTCAAATTGTTAATAGATGAACAGTGTGACAGCTGATGATTATTGTAAACATGCTGCACTTGGGAGGGAGAACAAGACCAAAGCCTTCGGTTTCTAGTAGATAATGATTTAGAAATAGCTTTTGGATGAATTTCTATTGCCTTTTAATGTTGTTAACTGATGGTATAATCAACATTTAAATTTGCTTTCTACTTATATAACTTGTTTAATGTTCTTTATTTTCACTTTTTATCTTGGTGTTCTGAATATGTTTTTAAATCACAAGACTAATCAATTTGTTTGATCTGATTTATAATCAAAACATTGTTATTACCACTTTTATCTATTTATGGTTCCATTATTTGCAATCTAATATCTTCTATGCATCATGGTAATGATATTGTGAATTGCGATCTCAAATTTTCTATGCATCATGGAAATGATATTGTGTATTGCAATCTAAATTTTTCTATGTATCATCCTAATAATATTGTGAATTGCAATATAAAATTTTCTATGCATCATGGTAATGATATTGTCAATTGCAATCTAAATTTTTATATGCATCATGGTAATAATATTGTGGATTGCAATCTCATATTTTCTATGCATCGTGGAAATGAGGGGTGACAATTGGATCCATTAAGCTAAAATCCATCCAATCCATCCACTAAAAAATCCATCCAATCCATCCACCATATACAAAATAAGTTAATGGATGGATTAAATCCATCCATTTATATTCATGGATAGATTCAATCCATCCAACACATTTTGAAAATCCAACGGATTATTTTTATTTTAAACTTAATTTTTTTTTTTAAAAAAAAATAATTAAAATAGTTTTTTTTCTAAAATAATAAAATTTGAAAATACAAAAAATCGAGTTTCTTTATAAAATTGAAATATCGAGTTTTTCGAAAAAACGGAAAAAATCAATTTATTTTGAAAAAACAAAATTCGAGTTTTTTCGAAAAACGAAAATTCTAGTTTTTTCATAAAACGAAAAGTTGAGTTTTTTTGGAAAAACGAAAAATTTTAGTTTTTTAGGAAAAACAAAAAATCGAGTTTTTTCAGGAAAAATAGAGGAAGCTTTCAGTAACCCTTTCAACCAAACATCATCGCCGCCGCCACCGCTTGAACTTGTAAAATAAGCACAAGTTTCTCTTATATGATGTAAGTTAAACATTTATCCTGTTAATTTATTTCTTTCAGACTAAACTCAAAACCGGTTTGCCGTCGGCGCCACCATGAGGAGGCAATTAATTTGCTTGTGGGATTATGAAAACATCAACCCTCCCGGTAAATATAAGGTAAGTGATTTAGAAGACATTTTTAAATCAAATCTTCGTCGGATAGGTTTTAATGGGGAATCGAAGTTTCAAATTTATGGGAACATGGATAAAGTTTGCGGTAAAACAAGACTGAAGGCTTTTAACCTCAGAAATTTTTTTGAAGTTGTCGAGGTTGGTGAAACATCCAAGGAAGCCGCTGATTTTAAACTCATCACAGGGATGATGGAGTTTGCCATGACAAACCCGCCCCCTGCGGATGTCATGTTAGTGAGCGGTGATCAAGACTGACTTCTGTAACGCCCTCCACCATCTTCGGGTATATAGGTATCATGTATTACTTGTTCACCCCACCCACGGGGTTCATCAATCCATAGTGCATTCGGCAGATAATGTGTGGTGATTTAAAGAGTTTTTGGTCAAACGAGATCCATACGAACCGAAATTTTTTGTGGAGGGAATAGATACTATATTTTTAAAGATAGTAAACCATTCCGCCGCTGTTGCAACCCATCCATTCAGCCGCTGTTGCAACCCATCCATCGCGGTATTGTGGCAAATGGTCAAAAATAAGATTCCATGCAAGGTTGAAATCTATCGCATATCAAAATCCATCCATTCGGCTCTTGCTAAGGAAAGTATTTTTGGATCTCTGGAGTTTTTGTGTCATGGGGATACTGTGAAGTTGAGACACACCACCTCTCGGAAGAAGGTGACAACAAGGGCACTTGATTTGTTTGATTATTCAGGTAGTTTGTCACTAATTTAATTAATTTTTTAATCTTTTTTATATTGATTTCTTTTAATTTGACTTTTAATTTGACTTTTAATTTGAATTTAGGGAAGGGTAAAGATGCTAATAAAGCAGCTTTGGTCAACTTAATGATGTGGGGTATTAAACACCCCCCACCATCAACTGTTTTAATAATTTCACAAGACCGACACATGGCTTATGTTATGGATAGATTGAGTACAACAATGAAATTCAATGTAGTATTTGCTTGTGAAGACCCTCTCGATGCTTCCACTGAAGATTTAGCCCATGCACCTTCCAATGTATGGATTTTAAAAGATTTACTATTGGGGAACTCTCCAATAAAAAAGAAGCTAAAGCGAAAAAGGTATCTATGCACTTTGTTGTTTGCTTCTTTTTTTTATTCTCTTTATGCATAATTTATGATGATTATGAATAGGGTGTTCATGGTTGGTTATAACCATTTAAATAGTTTTCAATCAAAACCTGTGAGATATTGGATCGAACTCTAGTATGGTCGAAGGGTAGTTTCTTGGTTCGACAGGATTAAGCATGAAGTCGAAGGTTGTTCACATGCTTGTGTCGAAGATGCTAGGGTTGTTATCATGTTAAATTAGGTTTAGTGTTTAAACCCTAATTTGTTAAGTTAGCTTGTTTATTAAGTTGGCTTGTGTAATGGGCCTTGCTGAAAAAGCCCATTAGTTAGTATGTTAGGTTTTATCATAAATAACATACTAGTCTCTCATCATTGTAAGTAGCAAATCCTAATTTAGGGTGATAGAGATTATTTGTTATTCTTGTAAACTTGTAATCTTGTTTTAAGAGAAAGTAAAAGAATAGCAGTTATAACCAATTATTGTGTTCCTCTTCTTCCTTGTCCTTTATTCTTCCTTGGTTTATACTTTGTTCTTGACATCGTTTTTCACAACAAATTGGTGCGGTGAGCATGGAGAAGATGCCGTCAACAAAGTATGAGATTGAAAAGTTCACCGGAGTGAATGATTTCGGTCTGTGGCGCTTGAAGATGAAAGCCCTACTGGTTCAGCAGGGTTGTTTGGAAGCGTTGAAGGGAGAGGCAGCCATGAATGCTGCATTAACGGCAGCGGAGAAGACAACTATGATCGAGAAGGCACACAGCGCAATTTTGTTGAGCCTTGGTGATAAGGTTCTTAGACAGGTATCAAAGGAGACGACGGCGTCATGGTTATGGGAGAAAACCTGAAGCAGGCTTTGTATTCATTCAAGATGGTTGAAGACAAATTGTTGGCTGAGCAGTTGGATATGTTCAACAAGCTGATTCTTGATCTTGAAAGTATTGATGTGAAGATCGATGATTAAGATCAAGCGCTGTTACTATTATGTTCTTTGCCTCGATCACATGCTCACTTCAAAGAAACTCTCCTGTATGGAAGGGAGTCCCTGACGTTTGAAGAAGTTCAATCAGCCTTGTATTCTAAGGACTTGAATGAACGAAAGGAGCATAAACCTTCAACTGTTGGTGAAGGTTTGGCCTTTAAAGGAAAATTCTTGCGAAAGAATGGTAAGTTCGACAAGAAGGGCAAAAGCCAGTCGAAGTCTTACAGTGGCGAAGCATCTGGCATTCGATGCTATCATTGTAAGAAGGAAGGTCACACAAGAAAGGTGTGCCCTGAACGCCTGAAAGATCATCGAGGTAAGGATAATGGCAATGCAGCCATTGTTCAAGATGATTTCGAATCATCTGATGTTCTTGTGGTTTCAAGCAGTGACTCGAGAAGAGAGTGGATTATGGATTCAGGTTGCACTTGGCACATGACTCCAAACAAAGACTTGTTCGAGGAATTATGTGATCAAGATGGTGGATCAGTATTGTTGGGAAACAACAAGGCTTGCAAGATTGCAGGTATTGGATCTGTAAGGGTCAAGCTCCATGATGAGTCAATAAGGTTGTTGACTGAAGTTAGGTATGTTCCTGATTTGAAGAGAAATCTACTTTCTCTTGGGGAATTCGACAAGAAAGGATATGTTTTCCAAGGAGAGAAAAATATCCTAAGAGTCATGAAGGGGTCGAAGGAAGTCTTGAGAGGCGTGATGAAACAATGCTTGTATACCCTTGAGGCTGAAGTTGTAAGTGGTTCGACAAATGTTGCATCCACGAAACCTTTGTCGAAGACAGAAATCTGGCACATGAGATTGGGCCATGTCAGTGAAAGGGGTCTGGTCGAATTAGGGAAACAAAATCTGCTTAGTGGAGACAAAGTCGAAAAGCTGAAGTTTTGTGAACCCTGTGTACTTGGAAAATCTTGCAGAGTGGAGTTCAACAAAGGCAAACAAAGAACACATGGATCCCTTAATTACATCCATGCTGATCTTTGGGGGCCTGCAAGGTGTCCATCACATTCAGGAGCAAGGTATTTTCTATCCATAGTAGATGATTATTCCAGAAAATTATGGGTATTCATCCAGAAGACTAAGGATGAAACTTTTGAGAATTTCAAAAGTTGGAAGACTCTGGTAGAAAATCAGACTGGCAGGAAGGTTAAGAGGTTGAGAACCGACAATGGCCTTGAATTTTGCAATGAGGCATTCGATAGTTTTTGTGCGGCCTCTGGTATTGCAAGACATAGAACTACTGCAGGTACTCCATAACAAAATGGTTTGGCTGAAAGGTTTAATCGAACTATTTTGGAGAGAGTCAGATGCATGTTGACTAGTGCGGGGTTAAAGAAGGTGTTCTGGGCTGAGGCTGTTTCGACAGCAACATATCTGATAAACAGATGTCCTTCGACAGCGTTAGATATGAAGACACCTGAAGAAGTTTGGTCGGGACATCCACCAGATCTCGACAAACTAAGAGTATTTGGCTGTGTAGCCTATGCTCACATTAGCAAGACAAGGTCGAACCTAGAGCTCTGAAATGCATGTTCATGGGATACCCTGAAGGAGTCAAAGCTTATAGGCTATGGTGCCTAGAGCTAGGTCACAGGAGGTGTATCACCAGTCGAGATGTTGTTTTCAATGAAGCTGAAATGGCTTTTAAGAAAACTGATGATGTTGGTCAAAGTACAGAAACATCAGACGAAGAGCTGGAACAGGTAGAGATTCCTGTTGAGGTGGAGCATGTTGATGCTGAATTGCATATCCCTGATAAAGTCGAAGAAGAAGCAGAAGATGCTGAGGAAGTTGAGGAAACTGACGATGACTACCTATTGTCGAGAGATAGGTCGAGAAGAGTCATCAAACCACCTCAGAGACTTGGGTATGCAGATCTTATAGCTTATGCATTAATCTCTGCCGGTGAGGTTCTTGATGATGAACCTAGAGATTATAAGGAAGTTATGAGGAGTTAAAATAAGACTGAATGGCTGAAGGCCATGGATGATGAGGTGAAATCTCTTCATGATAATCACACTTGGGAACTGATCAAGAAACCTGCTGGGGCAAGGTTAGTCAGCTGTAAATGGATTTTCAAAGTTAAGGAAGGAATTGAAGGAGTGACGTCGAAAAGATATAAGGCAAGGTTAGTCGCAAGGGGTTTCACTCAAAAAGAAGGTGTCAACTTCAATGATGTGTTTTCTCTTGTTGTGAAGCATAGGTCCATTCGAATGTTGCTTGCCGTGGTGGCACAGTTCGATCTTGAACTGGAACACATGGATGTGAAAACTGCGTTCTTGTATGGTGATCTAGATGAAACGATCCTGATGAGGCAACCTGAAGGGTATGTCGAAAAGGGGAAGGAAGATTATGTGTGCAAGTTAAAAAGATCCTTGTATGGGCTGAAACAATCTCCTCGACAGTGGAATAGGAGATTCGACAAGTTCATGGCACGCATAAGTTTCATTAGAAGTCAGTTCGACCACTGTGTTTACTTCAGATTTTGACCTGATAATTCATTTGTTATTTTGTTGCTTTATGTGGATGATATTCTCATAGCAAGCAACAATGTTGAAGATGTGATGAAGGTGAAGGCTGAACTCAATAAGGAGTTCGATATGAAGGATCTGGGAGCTGCTTCCAGAATTCTTGGAATTGACATTCGAAGAGATAGAAAGAAGTCGAAGTTATGTCTATCTGAAGAGGCATATCTACGAAAGATTCTCGAAAAGTTTGGTATGTCGAATTCGAAGCCAGTTGTGACTCCTACAAACCCTCAATTCAAGCTGAGTATTGATCAGTGTCCCAGTACTGATGTTGAAAGAGCCTATATGAATAGTATCCCGTATGCTAATATAGTCGGTTCTTTGATGTATGCTATGGTCTATACTAGACCCGACATAGCATACGCAGTAAGTCTTGTAAGCAGGTACATGGCGAATCCTGGAAAGGCTCACTGGCAAGCATTGAAGTGGATTTTAGGGTACATAAATGGGTCTCTGAATAGAGTCCTAATTTATGGTGGAGCCTTAGGTGAATATAGTAAAGCAGTAATCGAAGGATATGTCGACTCTGATTATGCAGGTTGTATGGATTCCAGAAAATCTATTTCTGGATATGATTTCACTATGTTTGGCACAGCAATTAGTTGGAAAGCAACACTTCAGAAGGTTGTTGCTCTATCAACCACTGAAGCGGAGTATATTGCCTTAACTGAAGCTATGAAAGAAGCATTGTGGCTTGAAGATTTTGCAAAGGAGCTGAAACTTCAAGGTCTAAGTATCACTGTTAAATGTGATAGTCAGAGTGCAATACACCTGTCGAAGAATTCAGCCTATCATGAGCGAACTAAACACATTGATGTGAGGCTGCATTTCATCAGAGGAGTAATCGAGCGTGGAGAAGTCCAAATGCTGAAGGTTTAGACTGAAGACAATGCTGCTGATATGATCACCAAGACATTGCCGAGTTGCAAGTTTTTCCACTGTATGCGGTTGATAAAGCTGCATGAAGAAAGCTAGTTTGTTCCCTTGATGTTGTAGAGTTAGATCCAAGGTGGAGATTTGTGAGATATTGGATCGAATTCTAGTATGGTCAAAGGGTAGTTTCTTGGTTCGACAGGATTAAGCATGAAGTCGAAGGTTGTTCACATGCTTGTGTCGAAGATGCTAGGGTTGTTAGCATGTTAAATTAGGTTTAGTGTTTAAACCCTAATTTGTTAAGTTAGCTTGTTTATTAAGTTGGCTTGTGTAATGGGCCTTGCTGAAAAAGCCCATTAGTTAGTATGTTAGGTTTTATTATAAATAGCATACTAGTCTCTCATCATTGCTAAGTAGCAAATCCTAATTTAGGGTGAGAGAGGTTATTTGTTATTCTTGTAAACTTGTAATCTTGTTTTAAGAGAAAGTAAAAGAATAGCAGTTATAACCAATTATTGTGTTCCTGTTCTTCCTTGTCCTTTATTCTTCCTTAGTTTATACTTTGTTCTTGACATCGTTTTTCACAACAAAACCAGTTATAAATTCTAAGACTTTGTCAAATTGTTAATAGATGAAAAGTGTGACAGCTGATGATTATTGTAAACATGCTGCACTTGGGAGGGAGATCAAGACCAAAGCCTTCGGTTTCTAGTAGATAATGATTTAGAAATAGCTTTTGGATGAATTTCTATTGCCTTTTAATGTTGTTAACTGATGGTATAATCAACATTTACATTTGCTTTCTACTTATATAACTTGTTTAATGTTCTTTATTTTCAGTTTTTATCTTGGTGTTCTGAATATGTTTTTAAATCACAAGACTAATCAATTTGTTTGATCTGATTTATAATCAAAACATTGTTATTACCACTTTTATCTATTTATGGTTCCATTATTTGCAATCTAATATCTTCTATGCATCATGGTAATGATATTGTGAATTGCGATCTCAAATTTTCTATGCATCGTGGAAATGATATTGTGTATTGCAATCTAAATTTTTCTATGTATCATCCTAATAATATTGTGAATTGCAATATAAAATTTTCTATGCATCATGGTAATGATATTGTCAATTGCAATCTAAATTTTTATATGCATCATGGTAATAATATTGTGGATTGCAATCTCAAATTTTCTATGCATCGTAGAAATTAGGGGTGGCAATTGGATCCATTAAGCTAAAATTCATCCTATCCATCCAATCCATCCACCATATACAAAATAAGTTAATGGATGGATTAAATCCATCCATTTATATTCATAGATAGATTCAATCCAGCCAACACATTTTGATGATCCAACGGATTATTTATATTTTATACTTAAAATTTTTTTTTTAAAAAAAAATAATTGAAATAGTTTTTTTTTCTAAAATAATAAAATTTGAAAATACAAAAAATCGAGTTTCTTTATAAAATTGAAATATCGAGTTTTTCTAAAAAACGGAAAAAATCAAGTTATTTTGAAAAAACAAAAAAATTCGAGTTTTTTCGAAAAACGAAAAATTGAGTTTTTTTGGAAAAACGGAAATTTTTAGTTTTTTAGGAAAAACTAAAAATCGAGTTTTTTCAGGAAAAATAGAGGAAGCTTTCAATAACCCTTGCAACCAAACATCATCGCCGCCGCCACCGCTTGAACTTGTAAAATAAGCACAAGTTTCTCTTATATGATGTAAGTTAAACATTTATCCTGTTAATTTATTTCTTTTAGACTAAACTCAAAACCGGTTTGCCGCCGGCGCCACCATGAGGAGGCAGTTAATTTGCTTGTGGGATTATGAAAACATCAACCCTCCCGGTAAATATAAGGTAATTGCTTTAGAAGACATTTTTAAATCAAATCTTCGTCGGATAGGTTTTAATGGGGAATCGAAGTTTCAAATTTATGGGAACATGGATAAAGTTTGCGGTAAAACAAGACTGAAGGCTTTTAACCTCAGCAATTTTTTTGAAGTTGTCGAGGTTGGTGAAACATCCAAGGAAGCCGCTGATTTTAAACTCATCAAAGGGATGATGGAGTTTGGCATGAATAACCTGCCCCCTGCGGATGTCATGTTAGTGAGTGGAGATCATGATTTCTGTAACGCCCTCCACCATCTTCGGGCATATGGGTATCATGTATTACTTGTTTACCCCACCCACGGGGTTCATAGATCCATAGTGCATTCGGCATATAATGTGTGGATATTTAAAGACTTTTTGGTCAAACGAGATCCATACGAACCGAAATTTTTTGTGGACGGAATAGATACGTATCTTTTCAAAGATAGTAAACCAATCAGCCGCTGTTGCAACCCATCCATTCAGCCGCTATTGCAACCCATCCATCGCGGTATTGTGGCAAATGGTCAAAAATAAGATTCCATGCAAGGTTGAAATCTATGACATATCAAAATCCATCCAGTCAGCTCTTGCGAAGGAAAGTATTTTTGGATCTCTGGAGTTTTTGTGTCATGAGGATACAGTGAAGTTGAGACACACCACCTCTCGGAAGAAAGTGACAACAAGGGCACTTGATTTGTTTGATTATTCAGGTAGTTTGTCACTAATTTAATTAATTTTTTAATTTTTTTATATTGATTTGTTTTAATTTGACATTTAATTTGAATTTAGAGGAGGGTAAAGATGCTGATAAAGCAGCTTTGGTCAATTTAATGATGTGGGGTATTAAACACCCCCACCATCAACTATTTTAATAATTTCACAAGACCGATACATGGCTTATGTTATGGATAGATTGAGTACAACAATGAAATTCAATGAAGTATTTGCTTGTGAAGACCCTCTGGATGCTTCCACTGAAGATTTAGCCCATGCAGCTTCCAATGTATGGATTTTAAAAGATTTACTATTGGGGAACTCTCCAATAAAAAAGAAGCTAAAGCGAAACAGGTATCTATGCAATTTGTTGTTTGCTTCTTTTTTTATTCTCTTTATGCATAATTTATTATGATTATGAATAGGGTGTTCATGGTTGGTTATAACCATTTAAATAGTTTTCAATCAAAATTGATTCAATTCTTCTTGTATAGATCATAAAATTGAAATATCGAGTTTTTCTAAAAAACGGAAAAAATCAAGTTATTTTGAAAAAACAAAAAATTCGAGTTTTTTCTGAAAACGAAAAATTGAGTTTTTTTGGAAAAACAGAAATTTTTAGTTTTTTAGGAAAAACAAAAAATCGAGTTTTTTCAGGAAAAATAGAGGAAGCTTTCAATAACCCTTGCAACCAAATATCATCGCCGCCGCCATCGCTTGAACTTGTAAAATAAGCACAAGTTTCTCTTATATGATGTAAGTTAAACATTTTTCCTGTTAATTTATTTCTTTTAGACTAAACTCAAAACCGGTTTGCCGCCGGCGCCACCATGAGGAGGCAGTTAATTTGCTTGTGGGATTATGAAAACATCAACCCTCCCGGTAAATATAAGGTAATTGATTTAGAAGACATTTTTAAATCAAATCTTCGTCGGATAGGTTTTAATGGGGAATCGAAGTTTCAAATTTATGGGAACATGGATAAAGTTTGCGGTAAAACAAGACTGAAGGCTTTTAACCTCAGCAATTTTTTTGAAGTTGTCGAGGTTGGTGAAACATCCAAGGAAGCCACTGATTTTAAACTCATCAAAGGGATGATGGAGTTTGGCATGAATAACCCGCCCCCTGCGGATGTCATGTTAGTGAGCGGTGATCATGATTTCTGTAACGCCCTCCACCATCTTCGGGCATATGGGTATCATGTATTACTTGTTCACCCCACCCACGGGGTTCATAGATCCATAGTGCATTCGGAAGATAATGTGTGGATATTTAAAGACTTTTTGGTCAAACGAGATCCATACGAACCGAAATTTTTTGTGGAGGGAATAGATACGTATCTTTTCAAAGATAGTAAACCATTCAGCCGCTGTTGCAACCCATTCATTCAGCCGCTATTGCAACCCATCCATCGCGGTATTGTGGCAAATGGTCAAAAATAAGATTCCATGCAAGGTTGAAATCTATGGCATATCAAAATCCATCCAGTCAGCTCTTGCGAAGGAAAGTATTTTTGGATCTCTGGAGTTTTTGTGTCATGAGGATACAGTGAAGTTGAGACACACCACCTCTCGGAAGAAAGTGACAACAAGGGCACTTGATTTGTTTGATTATTCAGGTAGTTTGTCACTAATTTAATTAATTTTTTAATTTTTTTATATTGATTTTTTTTAATTTGACTTTTAATTTGAATTTAGAGGAGGGTAAAGATGCTGATAAAGCAGCTTTGGTCAATTTAATGATGTGGGGTATTAAACACCCCCACCATCAACTATTTTAATAATTTCACAAGACCGATACATGGCTTATGTTATGGATAGATTGAGTACAACAATGAAATTCAATGTAGTATTTGCTTGTGAAGACCCTCTGGATGCTTCCACTGAAGATTTAGCCCATGCAGCTTCCAATGTATGGATTTTAAAAGATTTACTATTGGGGAACTCTCCAATAAAAAAGAAGCTAAAGCGAAACAGGTATCTATGCACTTTGTTGTTTGCTTCTTTTTTTATTCTCTTTATGCATAATTTATTATGATTATGAATAGGGTGTTCATGGTTGGTTATAACCATTTAAATAGTTTTCAATCAAAACTGATTCAATTCTTCTTGTATAGATCATAAAATTGAAATATCGAGTTTTTCTAAAAAACGGAAAAAATCAAGTTATTTTGAAAAAACAAAAAATTCGAGTTTTTTCGAAAAACGAAAAATTGAAAACGAAAAATTGAGTTTTTTTGGAAAAACAGAAATTTTTAGTTTTTTAGGAAAAACAAAAAATCGAGTTTTTTCAGGAAAAATAGAGGAAGCTTTCAATAACCCTTGCAACCAAACATCATCGCCGCCGCCACCGCTTGAACTTGTAAAATAAGCACAAGTTTCTCTTATATGATGTAAGTTAAACATTTTTCCTGTTAATTTATTTCTTTTAGACTAAACTCAAAACCGGTTTGCCGCCGGCGCCACCATGAGGAGGCAGTTAATTTGCTTGTGGGATTATGAAAATATCAACCCTCCCGGTAAATATAAGGTAATTGATTTAGAAGACATTTTTAAATCAAATCTTCGTCGGATAGGTTTTAATGGGGAATCGAAGTTTCAAATTTATGGGAACATGGATAAAGTTTGCGGTAAAACAAGACTGAAGGCTTTTAACCTCAGCAATTTTTTTGAAGTTGTCGAGGTTGGTGAAACATCCAAGGAAGCCACTGATTTTAAACTCATCAAAGGGATGATGGAGTTTGGCATGAATAACCCGCCCCCTGCGGATGTCATGTTAGTGAGCGGTGATCATGATTTCTGTAACGCCCTCCACCATCTTCGGGCATATGGGTATCATGTATTACTTGTTCACCCCACCCACGGGGTTCATAGATCCATAGTGCATTCGGCAGATAATGTGTGGATATTTAAAGACTTTTTGGTCAAACGAGATCCATACGAACCGAAATTTTTTGTGGAGGGAATAGATACGTATCTTTTCAAAGATAGTAAACCATTCAGCCGCTGTTGCAACCCATCCATTCAGCCGCTATTGCAACCCATCCATCGCGGTATTGTGGCAAATGGTCAAAAATAAGATTCCATGCAAGGTTGAAATCTATGACATATCAAAATCCATCCAGTCAGCTCTTGCGAAGGAAAGTATTTTTGGATCTCTGGAGTTTTTGTGTCATGAGGATACAGTGAAGTTGAGACACACCACCTCTCGGAAGAAAGTGACAACAAGGGCACTTGATTTGTTTGATTATTCAGGTAGTTTGTCACTAATTTAATTAATTTTTTAATTTTTTTATATTGATTTTTTTTAATTTGACTTTTAATTTGAATTTAGAGGAGGGTAAAGATGCTGATAAAGCAGCTTTGGTCAATTTAATGATGTGGGGTATTAAACACCCCCACCATCAACTATTTTAATAATTTCACAAGACCGATACATGGCTTATGATATGGATAGATTGAGTACAACAATGAAATTCAATGTAGTATTTGCTTGTGAAGACCCTCTGGATGCTTCCACTGAAGATTTAGCCCATGCAGCTTCCAATGTATGGATTTTAAAAGATTTACTATTGGGGAACTCTCCAATAAAAAAGAAGCTAAAGCGAAACAGGTATCTATGCACTTTGTTGTTTGCTTCTTTTTTTATTCTCTTTATGCATAATTTATTATGATTATGAATAGGGTGTTCATGGTTGGTTATAACCATTTAAATAGTTTTCAATCAAAACTGATTCAATTCTTCGTGTATAGATCATAAAATTGAAATATCGAGTTTTTTTAAAAAACGGAAAAAATCAAGTTATTTTGAAAAAACAAAAAATTCGAGTTTTTTCGAAAAACGAAAATTCGAGTTTTTTCTGAAAACGAAAAATTGAGTTTTTTTGGAAAAACAGAAATTTTTAGTTTTTTTAGGAAAAACAAAAAATCGAGTTTTTTCAGGAAAAATAGAGGAAGCTTTCAATAACCCTTGCAACCAAACATCATCGCCGCCGCCACCGCTTGAACTTGTAAAATAAGCACAAGTTTCTCTTTTATGATGTAAGTTAAACATTTATCCTGTTAATTTATTTCTTTTAGACTAAACTCAAAACCGGTTTGCCGCCGGCGCCACCATGAGGAGGCAGTTAATTTGCTTGTGGGATTATGAAAACATCAACCCTCCCGGTAAATATAAGGTAATTGATTTAGAAGACATTTTTAAATCAAATCTTCGTCGGATAGGTTTTAATGGGGAATCGAAGTTTCAAATTTATGGGAACATGGATAAAGTTTGCGGTAAAACAAGACTGAAGGCTTTTAACCTCAGCAATTTTTTTGAAGTTGTCGAGGTTGGTGAAACATCCAAGGAAGCCACTGATTTTAAACTCATCACAGGGATGATGGAGTTTGCCATGAATAACCCGCCCCCTGCGGATGTCATGTTAGTTAGCGGTGATCATGATTTCTGTAACGCCCTCCACCATCTTCGGGCATATGGGTATCATGTATTACTTGTTCACCCCACCCACGGGGTTCATAGATCCATAGTGCATTCGGCAGATAATGTGTGGATATTTAAAGACTTTTTGGTCAAACGAGATCCATACGAACCGAAATTTTTTGTGGAGGGAATAGATACGTATCTTTTCAAAGATAGTAAACCATTCAGCCGCTGTTGCAACCCATTCATTCAGCCGCTATTGCAACCCATCCATCGCGGTATTGTGGCAAATGGTCAAAAATAAGATTCCATGCAAGGTTGAAATCTATGGCATATCATAATCCATCCAGTCAGCTCTTGCGAAGGAAAGTATTTTTGGATCTCTGGAGTTTTTGTGTCATGAGGATACAGTGAAGTTGAGACACACCACCTCTCGGAAGAAAGTGACAACAAGGGCACTTGATTTGTTTGATTATTCAGGTAGTTTGTCACTAATTTAATTAATTTTTTAATTTTTTTATATTGATTTTTTTTAATTTGACTTTTAATTTGAATTTAGAGGAGGGTAAAGATGCTGATAAAGCAGCTTTGGTCAATTTAATGATGTGGGGTATTAAACACCCCCACCATCAACTATTTTAATAATTTCACAAGACCGATACATGGCTTATGATATGGATAGATTGAGTACAACAATGAAATTCAATGTAGTATTTGCTTGTGAAGACCCTCTGGATGCTTCCACTGAAGATTTAGCCCATGCAGCTTCCAATGTATGGATTTTAAAAGATTTACTATTGGAGAACTCTCCAATAAAAAAAGAAGCTAAAGCGAAACAGGTATCTATGCACTTTGTTGTTTGCTTCTTTTTTTATTCTCTTTATGCATAATTTATTATGATTATGAATAGGGTGTTCATGGTTGGTTATAACCATTTAAATAGTTTTCAATCAAAACTGATTCAATTCTTCGTGTATAGATCATAAAATTGAAATATCGAGTTTTTTTAAAAAACGGAAAAAATCAAGTTATTTTGAAAAAACAAAAAATTCGAGTTTTTTCGAAAAACGAAAATTCGAGTTTTTTCTGAAAACGAAAAATTGAGTTTTTTTGGAAAAACGAAATTTTTAGTTTTTTTAGGAAAAACAAAAAATCGAGTTTTTTCAGGAAAAATAGAGGAAGCTTTCAATAACCCTTGCAACCAAACATCATCGCCGCCGCCACCGCTTGAACTTGTAAAATAAGCACAAGTTTCTCTTTTATGATGTAAGTTAAACATTTATCCTGTTAATTTATTTCTTTTAGACTAAACTCAAAACCGATTTGCCGCCGGCGCCACCATGAGGAGGCAGTTAATTTGCTTGTGGGATTATGAAAATATCAACCCTCGCGGTAAATATAAGGTAATTGATTTAGAAGACATTTTTAAATCAAATCTTCGTCGGATAGGTTTTAATGGGGAATCGAAGTTTCAAATTTATGGGAACATGGATAAAGTTTGCGGTAAAACAAGACTGAAGGCTTTTAACCTCAGCAATTTTTTTGAAGTTGTCGAGGTTGGTGAAACATCCAAGGAAGCCGCTGATTTTAAACTCATCACAGGGATGATGGAGTTTGCCATGAATAACCCGCCCCCTGCGGATGTCATGTTAGTCAGCGGTGATCATGATTTCTGTAACGCCCTCCACCATCTTCGGGCATATGGGTATCATGTATTACTTGTTCACCCCACCCACGGGGTTCATAGATCCATAGTGCATTCGGCAGATAATGTGTGGATATTTAAAGACTTTTTGGTCAAACGAGATCCATACGAACCGAAATTTTTTGTGGAGGGAATAGATACGTATCTTTTCAAAGATAGTAAACCATTCAGCCGCTGTTGCAACCCATTCATTCAGCCGCTATTGCAACCCATCCATCGCGGTATTGTGGCAAATGGTCAAAAATAAGATTCCATGCAAGGTTGAAATCTATGGCATATCATAATCCATCCAGTCAGCTCTTGCGAAGGAAAGTATTTTTGGATCTCTGGAGTTTTTGTGTCATGAGGATACAGTGAAGTTGAGACACACCACCTCTCGGAAGAAAGTGACAACAAGGGCACTTGATTTGTTTGATTATTCAGGTAGTTTGTCACTAATTTAATTAATTTTTTAATTTTTTTATATTGATTTTTTTTAATTTGACTTTTAATTTGAATTTAGAGGAGGGTAAAGATGCTGATAAAGCAGCTTTGGTCAATTTAATGATGTGGGGTATTAAACACCCCCACCATCAACTATTTTAATAATTTCACAAGACCGATACATGGCTTATGATATGGATAGATTGAGTACAACAATGAAATTCAATGTAGTATTTGCTTGTGAAGACCCTCTGGATGCTTCCACTGAAGATTTAGCCCATGCAGCTTCCAATGTATGGATTTTAAAAGATTTACTATTGGAGAACTCTCCAATAAAAAAAGAAGCTAAAGCGAAACAGGTATCTATGCACTTTGTTGTTTGCTTCTTTTTTTATTCTCTTTATGCATAATTTATTATGATTATGAATAGGGTGTTCATGGTTGGTTATAACCATTTAAATAGTTTTCAATCAAAACTGATTCAATTCTTCGTGTATAGATCATAAAATTGAAATATCGAGTTTTTTTAAAAAACGGAAAAAATCAAGTTATTTTGAAAAAACAAAAAATTCGAGTTTTTTCGAAAAACGAAAATTCGAGTTTTTTCTGAAAACGAAAAATTGAGTTTTTTTGGAAAAACGAAAATTTTTAGTTTTTTTAGGAAAAACAAAAAATCGAGTTTTTTCAGGAAAAATAGAGGAAGCTTTCAATAACCCTTGCAACCAAACATCATCGCCGCCGCCACCGCTTGAACTTGTAAAATAAGCACAAGTTTCTCTTTTATGATGTAAGTTAAACATTTATCCTGTTAATTTATTTCTTTTAGACTAAACTCAAAACCGATTTGCCGCCGGCGCCACCATGAGGAGGCAGTTAATTTGCTTGTGGGATTATGAAAATATCAACCCTCGCGGTAAATATAAGGTAATTGATTTAGAAGACATTTTTAAATCAAATCTTCGTCGGATAGGTTTTAATGGGGAATCGAAGTTTCAAATTTATGGGAACATGGATAAAGTTTGCGGTAAAACAAGACTGAAGGCTTTTAACCTCAGCAATTTTTTTGAAGTTGTCGAGGTTGGTGAAACATCCAAGGAAGCCGCTGATTTTAAACTCATCACAGGGATGATGGAGTTTGCCATGAATAACCCGCCCCCTGCGGATGTCATGTTAGTCAGCGGTGATCATGATTTCTGTAACGCCCTCCACCATCTTCGGGCATATGGGTATCATGTATTACTTGTTCACCCCACCCACGGGGTTCATAGATCCATAGTGCATTCGGCAGATAATGTGTGGATATTTAAAGACTTTTTGGTCAAACGAGATCCATACGAACCGAAATTTTTTGTGGAGGGAATAGATACGTATCTTTTCAAAGATAGTAAACCATTCAGCCGCTGTTGCAACCCATCCATTCAGCCGCTATTGCAACCCATCCATCGCGGTATTGTGGCAAATGGTCAAAAATAAGATTCCATGCAAGGTTGAAATCTATGACATATCAAAATCCATCCAGTCAGCTCTTGCGAAGGAAAGTATTTTTGGATCTCTGGAGTTTTTGTGTCATGAGGATACAGTGAAGTTGAGACACACCACCTCTCGGAAGAAAGTGACAACAAGGGCACTTGATTTGTTTGATTATTCAGGTAGTTTGTCACTAATTTAATTAATTTTTTAATTTTTTTATATTGATTTTTTTTAATTTGACTTTTAATTTGAATTTAGAGGAGGGTAAAGATGCTGATAAAGCAGCTTTGGTCAATTTAATGATGTGGGGTATTAAACACCCCCACCATCAACTATTTTAATAATTTCACAAGACCGATACATGGCTTATGATATGGATAGATTGAGTACAACAATGAAATTCAATGTAGTATTTGCTTGTGAAGACCCTCTGGATGCTTCCACTGAAGATTTAGCCCATGCAGCTTCCAATGTATGGATTTTAAAAGATTTACTATTGGGGAACTCTCCAATAAAAAAGAAGCTAAAGCGAAACAGGTATCTATGCACTTTGTTGTTTGCTTCTTTTTTTATTCTCTTTATGCATAATTTATTATGATTATGAATAGGGTGTTCATGGTTGGTTATAACCATTTAAATAGTTTTCAATCAAAACTGATTCAATTCTTCGTGTATAGATCATAAAATTGAAATATCGAGTTTTTTTAAAAAACGGAAAAAATCAAGTTATTTTGAAAAAACAAAAAATTCGAGTTTTTTCGAAAAACGAAAATTCGAGTTTTTTCTGAAAACGAAAAATTGAGTTTTTTTGGAAAAACGAAAATTTTTAGTTTTTTTAGGAAAAACAAAAAATCGAGTTTTTTCAGGAAAAATAGAGGAAGCTTTCAATAACCCTTGCAACCAAACATCATCGCCGCCGCCACCGCTTGAACTTGTAAAATAAGCACAAGTTTCTCTTTTATGATGTAAGTTAAACATTTATCCTGTTAATTTATTTCTTTTAGACTAAACTCAAAACCGATTTGCCGCCGGCGCCACCATGAGGAGGCAGTTAATTTGCTTGTGGGATTATGAAAATATCAACCCTCGCGGTAAATATAAGGTAATTGATTTAGAAGACATTTTTAAATCAAATCTTCGTCGGATAGGTTTTAATGGGGAATCGAAGTTTCAAATTTATGGGAACATGGATAAAGTTTGCGGTAAAACAAGACTGAAGGCTTTTAACCTCAGCAATTTTTTTGAAGTTGTCGAGGTTGGTGAAACATCCAAGGAAGCCGCTGATTTTAAACTCATCACAGGGATGATGGAGTTTGCCATGAATAACCCGCCCCCTGCGGATGTCATGTTAGTCAGCGGTGATCATGATTTCTGTAACGCCCTCCACCATCTTCGGGCATATGGGTATCATGTATTACTTGTTCACCCCACCCACGGGGTTCATAGATCCATAGTGCATTCGGCAGATAATGTGTGGATATTTAAAGACTTTTTGGTCAAACGAGATCCATACGAACCGAAATTTTTTGTGGAGGGAATAGATACGTATCTTTTCAAAGATAGTAAACCATTCAGCCGCTGTTGCAACCCATCCATTCAGCCGCTATTGCAACCCATCCATCGCGGTATTGTGGCAAATGGTCAAAAATAAGATTCCATGCAAGGTTGAAATCTATGACATATCAAAATCCATCCAGTCAGCTCTTGCGAAGGAAAGTATTTTTGGATCTCTGGAGTTTTTGTGTCATGAGGATACAGTGAAGTTGAGACACACCACCTCTCGGAAGAAAGTGACAACAAGGGCACTTGATTTGTTTGATTATTCAGGTAGTTTGTCACTAATTTAATTAATTTTTTAATTTTTTTATATTGATTTTTTTTAATTTGACTTTTAATTTGAATTTAGAGGAGGGTAAAGATGCTGATAAAGCAGCTTTGGTCAATTTAATGATGTGGGGTATTAAACACCCCCACCATCAACTATTTTAATAATTTCACAAGACCGATACATGGCTTATGATATGGATAGATTGAGTACAACAATGAAATTCAATGTAGTATTTGCTTGTGAAGACCCTCTGGATGCTTCCACTGAAGATTTAGCCCATGCAGCTTCCAATGTATGGATTTTAAAAGATTTACTATTGGAGAACTCTCCAATAAAAAAAGAAGCTAAAGCGAAACAGGTATCTATGCACTTTGTTGTTTGCTTCTTTTTTTATTCTCTTTATGCATAATTTATTATGATTATGAATAGGGTGTTCATGGTTGGTTATAACCATTTAAATAGTTTTCAATCAAAACTGATTCAATTCTTCGTGTATAGATCATAAAATTGAAATATCGAGTTTTTTTAAAAAACGGAAAAAATCAAGTTATTTTGAAAAAACAAAAAATTCGAGTTTTTTCGAAAAACGAAAATTCGAGTTTTTTCTGAAAACGAAAAATTGAGTTTTTTTGGAAAAACGGAAATTTTTAGTTTTTTTAGGAAAAACAAAAAATCGAGTTTTTTCAGGAAAAATAGAGGAAGCTTTCAATAACCCTTGCAACCAAACATCATCGCCGCCGCCGCCGCTTGAACTTGTAAAATAAGCACAAGTTTCTCTTTTATGATGTAAGTTAAACATTTATCCTGTTAATTTATTTCTTTTAGACTAAACTCAAAACCGGTTTGCCGCCGGCGCCACCATGAGGAGGCAGTTAATTTGCTTGTGGGATTATGAAAACATCAACCCTCCCGGTAAATATAAGGTAATTGATTTAGAAGACATTTTTAAATCAAATCTTCGTCGGATAGGTTTTAATGGGGAATCGAAGTTTCAAATTTATGGGAACATGGATAAAGTTTGCGGTAAAACAAGACTGAAGGCTTTTAACCTCAGCAATTTTTTTGAAGTTGTCGAGGTTGGTGAAACATCCAAGGAAGCCGCTGATTTTAAACTCATCACAGGGATGATGGAGTTTGCCATGAATAACCCGCCCCCTGCGGATGTCATGTTAGTCAGCGGTGATCATGATTTCTGTAACGCCCTCCACCATCTTCGGGCATATGGGTATCATGTATTACTTGTTCACCCCACCCACGGGGTTCATAGATCCATAGTGCATTCGGCAGATAATGTGTGGATATTTAAAGACTTTTTGGTCAAACGAGATCCATACGAACCGAAATTTTTTGTGGAGGGAATAGATACGTATCTTTTCAAAGATAGTAAACCATTCAGCCGCTGTTGCAACCCATCCATTCAGCCGCTATTGCAACCCATCCATCGCGGTATTGTGGCAAATGGTCAAAAATAAGATTCCATGCAAGGTTGAAATCTATGACATATCAAAATCCATCCAGTCAGCTCTTGCGAAGGAAAGTATTTTTGGATCTCTGGAGTTTTTGTGTCATGAGGATACAGTGAAGTTGAGACACACCACCTCTCGGAAGAAAGTGACAACAAGGGCACTTGATTTGTTTGATTATTCAGGTAGTTTGTCACTAATTTAATTAATTTTTTAATTTTTTTATATTGATTTTTTTTAATTTGACTTTTAATTTGAATTTAGAGGAGGGTAAAGATGCTGATAAAGCAGCTTTGGTCAATTTAATGATGTGGGGTATTAAACACCCCCACCATCAACTATTTTAATAATTTCACAAGACCGATACATGGCTTATGATATGGATAGATTGAGTACAACAATGAAATTCAATGTAGTATTTGCTTGTGAAGACCCTCTGGATGCTTCCACTGAAGATTTAGCCCATGCAGCTTCCAATGTATGGATTTTAAAAGATTTACTATTGGGGAACTCTCCAATAAAAAAGAAGCTAAAGCGAAACAGGTATCTATGCACTTTGTTGTTTGCTTCTTTTTTTATTCTCTTTATGCATAATTTATTATGATTATGAATAGGGTGTTCATGGTTGGTTATAACCATTTAAATAGTTTTCAATCAAAACTGATTCAATTCTTCGTGTATAGATCATAAAATTGAAATATCGAGTTTTTTTAAAAAACGGAAAAAATCAAGTTATTTTGAAAAAACAAAAAATTCGAGTTTTTTCGAAAAACGAAAATTCGAGTTTTTTCTGAAAACGAAAAATTGAGTTTTTTTGGAAAAACGGAAATTTTTAGTTTTTTTAGGAAAAACAAAAAATCGAGTTTTTTCAGGAAAAATAGAGGAAGCTTTCAATAACCCTTGCAACCAAACATCATCGCCGCCGCCACCGCTTGAACTTGTAAAATAAGCACAAGTTTCTCTTTTATGATGTAAGTTAAACATTTATCCTGTTAATTTATTTCTTTTAGACTAAACTCAAAACCGGTTTGCCGCCGGCGCCACCATGAGGAGGCAGTTAATTTGCTTGTGGGATTATGAAAACATCAACCCTCCCGGTAAATATAAGGTAATTGATTTAGAAGACATTTTTAAATCAAATCTTCGTCGGATAGGTTTTAATGGGGAATCGAAGTTTCAAATTTATGGGAACATGGATAAAGTTTGCGGTAAAACAAGACTGAAGGCTTTTAACCTCAGCAATTTTTTTGAAGTTGTCGAGGTTGGTGAAACATCCAAGGAAGCCGCTGATTTTAAACTCATCACAGGGATGATGGAGTTTGCCATGAATAACCCGCCCCCTGCGGATGTCATGTTAGTCAGCGGTGATCATGATTTCTGTAACGCCCTCCACCATCTTCGGGCATATGGGTATCATGTATTACTTGTTCACCCCACCCACGGGGTTCATAGATCCATAGTGCATTCGGCAGATAATGTGTGGATATTTAAAGACTTTTTGGTCAAACGAGATCCATACGAACCGAAATTTTTTGTGGAGGGAATAGATACGTATCTTTTCAAAGATAGTAAACCATTCAGCCGCTGTTGCAACCCATCCATTCAGCCGCTATTGCAACCCATCCATCGCGGTATTGTGGCAAATGGTCAAAAATAAGATTCCATGCAAGGTTGAAATCTATGACATATCAAAATCCATCCAGTCAGCTCTTGCGAAGGAAAGTATTTTTGGATCTCTGGAGTTTTTGTGTCATGAGGATACAGTGAAGTTGAGACACACCACCTCTCGGAAGAAAGTGACAACAAGGGCACTTGATTTGTTTGATTATTCAGGTAGTTTGTCACTAATTTAATTAATTTTTTAATTTTTTTATATTGATTTTTTTTAATTTGACTTTTAATTTGAATTTAGAGGAGGGTAAAGATGCTGATAAAGCAGCTTTGGTCAATTTAATGATGTGGGGTATTAAACACCCCCACCATCAACTATTTTAATAATTTCACAAGACCGATACATGGCTTATGATATGGATAGATTGAGTACAACAATGAAATTCAATGTAGTATTTGCTTGTGAAGACCCTCTGGATGCTTCCACTGAAGATTTAGCCCATGCAGCTTCCAATGTATGGATTTTAAAAGATTTACTATTGGGGAACTCTCCAATAAAAAAAGAAGCTAAAGCGAAACAGGTATCTATGCACTTTGTTGTTTGCTTCTTTTTTTATTCTCTTTATGCATAATTTATTATGATTATGAATAGGGTGTTCATGGTTGGTTATAACCATTTAAATAGTTTTCAATCAAAACTGATTCAATTCTTCGTGTATAGATCATAAAATTGAAATATCGAGTTTTTTTAAAAAACGGAAAAAATCAAGTTATTTTGAAAAAACAAAAAATTCGAGTTTTTTCGAAAAACGAAAATTCGAGTTTTTTCTGAAAACGAAAAATTGAGTTTTTTTGGAAAAACGGAAATTTTTAGTTTTTTTAGGAAAAACAAAAAATC